>NW_023493699.1:467500-510155 GCF_013265735.2 Oncorhynchus mykiss
GAGCATGTGTCCCTGGTGCGCAGTGTGCTTGGTCGACTGTTGGAGCATGACCTGTACGTCAAGGCTGAGAAATGTCTGTTCTTCCAACAGTCCGTCTCCTTCCTAGTATACCGCATTTCCATGTCAGGGGTGGAGATGGGGTGGAGATGGAGAGTGACCGCATTTCAGCCGTGCTGTCCACGACCGTTTGATCTATTGGGCCCATACATCACCCTCCTCTGGTCATCCTGGCATTGGGCGGACGGTGCGTTGCCTTAGTGGGAAGTACTGGTGGCCCACCTTGGCCAAGGACGTGAGGGTTTATGTTTCCTCCTGCTCGGTGTGCGCCCAATGCAAGGCTCCCAGGCACCTGCCCAGAGGGAAATTACAACCCCTTCCCGTTCCACAACGGCCGTGGTCACACCTGTCGGTGAATTTCCTGACGGATCTTCCTCCCTCACAGCGCAACACCACGATCCTGGTCGTTGTGGATGGGTTTTCTAAGTCCTGTCGTCTCCTCCCTCTGCCTGGTCTCCCTACGGAGTGTTCATGGAACCTCTGGGGGTCTCGGTCAGCCTTACCTCAGGTTTTCACTCCGAGAGTAACGGGCAGGTGGAGAGAGTTAACCATGATGTGGGTAGGTTTCTGAGATCTTATTGCCAGGAACGGCCTGGGGAGTGAGCAGCGTTCATGCCCTGGGCAGAGATAGCCCAAAACTCACTCCTTTACTAACCTCTCTCCTTTCCAGTGCATACTGGGGTATCAGCCAGTTCTGGCACCGTGGCATCAGAGCCAGATCGAAGCTCCTGCGGTGGACGAATGGTTCAAGCGCACGGAGGAGACCTGGCACAGAGATCAGAGGAGGGGACACAGCTTTTAGAGGACGGGACACAGTGATTAGAGGATGACAAAGTGTTCAGAGAAGTGGACAAAGTTACAGTGTTCAGAGGAGGAGAGACAGTGTTCAGAGGAGGAGAGACAGTGTTCAGAAGAGGACACACAGTGTTCATTGGAGGGGACACAGTGTTCAGAGGAGGACACACAGTGTTCAGAGGAGTGGACACAGTATTCAGAGGAGGACACACAGTGTTCAGAGGAGGGGACACAGTGTTCAGAGGACACAGTGTTCAGAGGAGGACACAGTGATAAGAGGAGGACACATAGTGTTCAGAGGAGGGGACACAGTGTTCAGAAGAGGACACACAGAGATCAGAGGAGTGGAAACATTGTTCAGAGGAGGACACATTGTTCAGAGGAGGACACATTGTTCAGAGGAGGACACAGTGTTCAGAGGAGGACACATTGTACAGAGGAGGGGACACATTGTTCAGAGGAGGACACATTGTTCAGAGTAGTGGACACCGTGTTAAGAGGAGGACACATTGTTCAGAGGAGGAAACATTGTTCAAAGAAGTGGACACAGTGTTCAGAGGAGGACACAGAGTTCAGAGGAGGACACAGAGATCAGAGGAGTGGAAATAGTGATCAGAGGAGGAGGAGACAGTGTTCAGAGGAGGAGCCACAGTGTTCAGAGGAGGAGGACACAGTGTTCAGAGGAGGACACAGTGTTCAGAGGAGGACACAGAGATCAGAGGAGTGGAAATAGTGATCAGAGGAGGAGGAGACAGTGTTCAGAGGAGGAGCCACAGTGTTCAGAGGAGGAGGAGACAGTGTTCAGAGAAGGAGCCACATTGTTCAGAGGAGGACACATTGTTCAGAGGGGGGGACACTGTTCAGAGGAGGGGACACAGTGTTCAGAGGAGGACACATTGTTCAGAGGAGGAGAGACAGTGTTCATAGGAATAGCCACAGTTTTCAGAGGAGGAGCTACAGTGTTCAGAGGAGGAGAGACAATGTTCAGAGGAGGACACACAGTGTTCAGAGGAGGAGAGACAGTGTTCAGAGGAGGAGAGACAGTGTTCAGAGGAGGAGAGACAGTGTTCAGAGGAGAAGAGCCACAGTGTTCAGAGGAGGAGAGACAGTGTTCAGAGGAGGAGAGACCGTGTTCAGAGGAGGAGAGACAGTGTTCAGAGGAGGAGAGCAGTGGGGCACAGAGATGAGGGGGTGGCGGCAGGGTGGCACAGAGATGAGGGGGTGGCGGGCAGGGTGGCACAGAGATGAGGGGTTGGTGGTCAGGGTGGCACAGAGATGAGGGGTTGGTGGGCAGGGTGGCACAGAGATGAGGGGTTGGCGGGCAGGGTGGCACAGAGATGAGGGGGTGGCGGGCAGGGTGGCATAGAGATGAGGGGTTGGTGGGCAGGGTGGCACAGAGATGAGGGGGTGGCGGGCAGGGTGGCACAGAGATGAGGGGGTGGCGGGCAGGGTGGCACAGAGATGAGGGGCTGGTGGGCAGGGTGGCACAGAGATGAGGGGTTGGTGGGCAGGGTGGCACAGAGATGAGGGGTTGGTGGGCAGGGTGGCACAGAGATGAGTGGTTGGTGGGCAGGGTGGCACAGAGATGAGGGGTTGGTGGGCAGGGTGGCACAGAGATGAGGGGGTGGCGGGCAGGGTGGCACAGAGATGAGGGGCTGGTGGGCAGGGTGGCACAGAGATGAGGGGTTGGTGGGCAGGGTGGCACAGAGATGAGGGGTTGGTGGGCAGGGTGGCACAGAGATGAGTGGTTGGTGGGCAGGGTGGCACAGAGATGAGGGGTTGGTGGGCAGGGTGGCACAGAGATGAGGGGTTGGTGGGCAGGGTGGCACAGAGATGAGGGGTTGGTGGGCAGTGGGGCACAGAGATGAGGGGGTGGCGGGCAGGGTGGCACAGAGATGAGGGGGTGGTGGGCAGGGTGGCACAGAGATGAGGGGTTGGTGGGCAGGGTGGCACAGAGATGAGGGGGTGGTGGGCGGTGGGACACAGAGATGAGGGGTTGGTGGGCAGGGTGGCACAGAGATGAGGGGTTGGTGGGCAGGGTGGCACAGAGATGAGGGGGTGGTGGGCGGTGGGACACAGAGATGAGGGGTTGGTGGGCAGGGTGGCACAGAGATGAGGGGTTGGTGGGCAGGGTGGCACAGAGATGAGGGGGTGGTGGGCGGTGGGGCACAGAGATGAGGGGGTGGCGGGCGGTGGGGCACAGAGATGAGGGGGTGGCGGGCGGTGGGGCACAGAGATGAGGGGGTGGCGGGCAGGGTGGCACAGAGATGTGGGGGTGGCGGGCAGGGTGGCACAGAGATGAGGGGGTGGCCGGCGGTGGGGCACAGAGATGAGGGGGTGGCGGGCGGTGGGGCACAGAGATGAGGGGGTGGCGGGCGGTGGGGCACAGAGATGAGGGGGTGGCCGGCAGTGGGGGCATATAGACGAGGGGGTGGCCGGCAGTGGGGGCATATAGACGAGGGGTTGGCGGCAGTGGGGGCATATAGACGAGGGGGTGGCGGCAGTGGGGGCATATAGACGAGGGGGGTCTGTGTGCTTAGTTTATTTTGGATGGTATAGAGTTATCTGTCTAGATCAACCCTCTTCTCCAACCCAGTTGTAACACACCTGATTCAGCTAGAATCAATTGGAGGGATGGTTAGACGCTACCCAGCTGGAGGTGATGGTTAGATGCTACCCAGCTGGAGGTGATGGTTAGATCATACCCATCTGGATGTGATGGTTAGATGCTACCCATCTGGAGGTGATGGTTAGATGCTGCCCATCTGGAGGTGATGGTTAAATGCTACCCATCTGGAGGTGATGGTTTGATGCTACCCATCTGGGGGTGATGGTTAGATGCTACCCATCTGGAGGTGATGGTTAGATGCACCCATCTGGAGGTGATGGTTAAATGCTACCCATCTGGAGGTGATGGTTTGATGCTACCCATCTGGAGGTGATGGTTAGATGCTACCCATCTGGAGGTGATGGTTAGATGCAACCCATCTGGAGGTGATGGTTAGATGCTACCCATCTGGAGGTGATGGTGAGGGCTTTCTCCTATAGAGCTCCATTTTTATGGAACGGTCTGCCTACCCATGTCAGAGACGCAAACTCGGTCTCAACCTTTAAGTCTCTACTGAAGACTCATCTCTTCAGTGGGTCATATGATTGAGTGTAGTCTGGCCCAGGAGTGGGAAGGTGAACGGAAAGGCTCTGGAGCAACGAACCACCCTTGCTCTCTCTGCCTGGCCGGTTCCCCTCTTTCCACTGGGATTCTCTGCCTCTAACCCTATTACAGGGGCTGAGTCACTGGCTTTACTGGGGCTCTCTCATGCCGTCCCTGGAGGGGGTGCGTCACCTGAGTGGGTTGAGTCACTGATGTGGTCATCCTGTCTGGGTTGCCCCCCCCCCCCCCCTCCCCCCCCTTAAGTTGTGCCGTGGCGGAGGTCTTTGTGGGCTATACTCAGCCTTGTCTCAGGATGGTATGTTGGTGGTTGAAGATATCCCTCTAGTGGTGTGGGGGCTGTGCTTTGGCAAAGTGGGTGGGGTTATATCCTTCCTGTTTGGCCCTGTCCGGGGGTGTCCTCGGAGTGGGCCACAGTGTCTCCTGACCCCTCCTGTCTCAGCCTCCAGTATTTATGCTGCAGTAGTTTATGTGTCGGGGGGCTAGGGTCAGTTTGTTATATCTGGAGTACTTCTCCTGTCCTATTCGGTGTCCTGTGTGAATCTAAGTGTGCGTTCTCTAATTCTCTCCTTCTCTCTTTCTCTCTCTCGGAGGACCTGAGCCCTAGGACCATGCCCCAGGACTACCTGACATGATGACTCCTTGCTGTCCCCAGTCCACCTGACTGTGCTGCTGCTCCAGTTTCAACTATTCTGCCTTATTATTATTCGACCATGCTGGTCATTTATGAACATTTGAACATCTTGACCATGTTTTGTTATAATCTCCACCCGGCACAGCCAGAAGAGGACTGGCCACCCCACATAGCCTGGTTCCTCTCTAGGTTTCTTCCTAGGTTTTGGCCTTTCTAGGGAGTTTTTCCTAGCCACCGTGCTTCTTCACCTGCATTGCTTGCTGTTTGGGGTTTTAGGCTGGGTTTCTGTACAGAACTTTGAGATATCAGCTGATGTACGAAGGGCTATATAAAATAAATTTGATTGATTGATTGATTGATTGATGGTTAGATGCTACCCATCTGGAGGTGATGGTTAGATGCTACCCATCTGGAGGTGATGGTTAGATGCTACCATCTGGAGGTGATGGTTATTTGCTACCCATCTGGAGGTGATGGTTAGATGCTACCCATCTGGAGGTGATGGTTAGATGCTACCCATCTGGAGGTGATGGTTAGATGCTACCCATCTGGAGGTGATGGTTAGATGCTACCCATGTTGTACAACAGGTATGGGGGGATGAAAGGAGGAATGGAAAACACATGACAAAAGACAGAGAGCTGGATGATGCACAGTTAGTGAAATAAAAGTGGAACATGACGAACAAGTGAATGGAATGAGTCACAATCGGAGGTAGGATTCACCTGTTCTGAATTATCTCTCTCACTCTGTCTCTGTCTCTCTCTCTCTCTCTCTCTCTCTCTCTCTCCCTCTCTCTCTGTCTCTCTCTCTGTCTCTGTCTCTCTCTCCCCCCCTCTCTCTCTCTCTATCTCTTTCTGGGACAAGTCCTGACAGGTGAGGTGGGAGTGGTGTGGAAGGCAGCAGGGAAGAACCGGTTAAGACACCGTTAAGGCCATCCTCAACAGGAACAGGATAGAGAAGGGAGAGAGGGTTGAGAAGGGGTGAGGAGGGTGGAGAAGGAGAGAGGGGTGAGGAGGGTGGAGAAGGAGAGAGGGGTGAGGAGGGGAGGGAGTACGGGATGAGGAGAAGTGAGTTAGAGGGGGGAATGTTGAACAGGATGCAATGGCTCCGTTCTGTATGTGACAATGTTCATTCTTAATCACTTAGCCAGCCTACAGTGAGAGGGGGGTAGGAGGGAAAGAAGAGAGAGGGAGGGAGAGGACAGAGAGGAGAGAGAGAAAGAGTGGTGGTGAGAAAGAGAAGAGAGGGGAGGGGAGAAAGCTAGAGAGAACGAGAGGAGGGATGAGTGAGAGGTGAGAGGATGGTGAGGGAGAGGAGATGACGGGTGAGTGCAAGGGAGAGAGAGGGAGTGGGAGTGTAGAGAGAGAGAGAAAGAAAGGGAGGGCGAAAAGGAGAAATAGAGAGGAGAGAGGAGAGAGGAAAAAGGAGAGAGTTGAGAGGAGAGAGGAGAAAGGAGAGGGGAGCCCAATAACTACCGTGGGATGTGCATCAACAGCAACCTTGGGAAAATCCTCTGCATTATCATTAACAGCAGACTCATACATTTCCTCAGTGAAAACAATGTTCTGAGCAAATGTCAAATGTTCACCTTTTTGTTGATTTCAAAAAAAGATTTGGCTCAATTTGTCATGAGGGTCTGCTATACAAATTGATGGAAAGTGGTGTTGGGGGAAAAACATACAACATTATAAAATCCATGTACACAAACAACAAAATTGGCAAAAAAAACAAATGTATTTCCACAGGGCCGTGAGATGAGGCAGGGATGCAGCTTAAGCTTCACCTTCTTCAACATATATATCAACAAAATGGTGAGGGCACTAGAACAGTCTGCAGCACCCGGCCTCAACCTACTAGAATCTGAAGTCAAATGTCTGCTGTTTGCTGATGATCTGGTGCCTCTGTCACCAACCAAGGAGGGTTTACAGCAGCACCTAGATCTTCTGCACAGATTCTGACAGACCTGGGCCCTGACAGACCTGGGCCCTGACAGACCTGGGCCCTGACAACCTGGGCCCTGACAGACCTGGGCTCTGATAGACCTGGGCCCTGATAGACCTGGGCCCTGACAGACCTGGGCCCTGACAGACCTGGGCCCTGACAGACCTGGGCCCTGACAACCTGGGCCCTGACAGACCTGGGCTCTGATAGACCTGGGCCCTGACAGACCTGGGCCCTGACAGACCTGGGCCCTGACAGACCTGGGCCCTGACAGACCTGGGCCCTGACAGACCTGGGCCCTGACAGACCTGGGCCCTGACAGACCTGGGCCCTGATAGACCTGGGCCCTGACAGACCTGGGCCCTGACAGACCTGGGCCCTGACAGACCTGGGCCCTGACAGACCTGGGCTCTGACAGACCTGGGCCCTGACAGACCTGGGCTCTGACAGACCTGGGCCCTGACAGACCTGGGCCCTGACAGACCTGGGCCCTGACAGACCTGGGCCCTGACAGACCTGGGCCCTGACAGACCTGGGCCCTGACAGACCTGGGCCCTGACAGACCTGGGCCCTGACAGACCTGGGCCCTGACAGACCTGGGCCCTGATAGACCTGGGCCCTGACAGACCTGGGCCCTGACAGCACTACTTGACACATTGGAAATATTTTTTTACATGAGCGAACTAGAATGCTATTTGGCCCTAAACAGAGAGTACACAGCGGCAGAATACCTGACCACTGTGACTGACCCAAAATTAAGGAAAGCTTTGACTATGTACAGGCTCAGTGAGCATAGCCTTGCTATTGGAATTCAAGAGAAGACAGGCTATGTGCTCACTGCCCACAAAATGAGGTGGAAACTGAGCTGCACCAATTTTGATATACTCCCATATCTACTGGGTGAAATCCCACAGTGTTCTGTCCATCACAGCAGCAAGATGTGTGACCTGTTACCACAAGAAAACCTGTGAAGAACAAACACCATTGTAAATACAACCCATATTTATGTTCATTTATTTTCCCTTTTGTACTTTAACTGTTTTCAAATAACATTTGTAATGTCTTTATTCTTTTGAAACTTCTGTATGTGTAATGTTTACTGTTCCTTTTTATTGTTTATTTCACTTTTATTTATTACCTATTTCACTTGCTTTGACAATGTTAACATATGTTTCCCATGCCAATAAATCCTCTTGAATTGTAATTGAATTGTGTGGGGACAGATAGAGAGGAAGAGAGAGAGAGAGAGGGAGAGGGAAAAGAGAGGTAGATGAAGAGAGAGAAGGGGGAGAGAGAGAGAGTTTCCCAACACCTCTGCTCTGCGAGTCATGACACGATTCTCTTCAGAATGGTGTGTCTTGGAGTGGGAGGGCACGGAGGGGTGAGAGAGAGAGAGAGAGAGAGAGAGACGGACCCGGAGAAACTGGATTCCAGTCTGGTTTTGTGCATTGCCGGCCCCACAAGCAGCATACCATTACGATATTTTCCCAGGAGAAAACCTGCATCATTTTCTGGTCAGAGAGATGGCGATAGAAAGAGACAGATAGAAAGATAGACAGATAGACAGATAAAAAGATAGAAGGATAGACAGATAGACAGAGAGAAAGATAGACAGATGGACAGACAGACAGACAGACAGACAGACAGACAGATTGACAGATAGATAGACAGATAGATAGATACACAGATAGACAGATAGAAAGAGACAGATAGACAGATAGAAAGAGACAGATAGGCAGATAGACAGACAGATAGATAGACAGATAGATAGACAGATAGAAAGATAGGCAGATAAGCAGATAGACAGACAGATAGACAGATAGACAGACAGATAGATAGACAGATAGATAGACAGATAGAAAGATAGACAGATAGGCAGATAGACAGATAGACAGACAGAGAGACAGATAGACAGATAAGCAGATAGACAGACAGATAGACAGATAGATAGACAGATAGAAAGATAGACAGATAGGCAGATAGACAAACAGAAAGACAGATAGGCAGACAGAGAGACAGATAGGCAGATAGAAAGAGACAGGTAGACAGATAGGTAGATAGACAGATAGACAGATAGACAGATAGATAGACAGACAGACAGACAGAGAGACAGATAGACAGAGAGACAGACAGACAGATAGACAGAGAGACAGATAGGTAGATAGACAGATAGACAGATAGATAGACAGACAGACAGAGAGACAGACAGACAGATAGACAGAGAGACAGATAGGCCGATAAGCAGATAGGGAGGTAGAGGAAGTGCTTTCAAGGTGTGAAGGTTTTACCATCTTATATGACCTATGACCCACAAACCCCAGATCAAATTATATATGCTGTTGGGTGTGATGTAATCCTCCCTCCCTCCCTCCGTCCGTTCTTTCCTTCCTTCCTTCCCCCTCCCTCCCCCACGTTCTCTCTCCAATGTTTTCTCTCCCCATGTCCTATTGGCACTGTTCCTGTATTCTGCTTCTATCTGATGAGGCCAAACCAGTTCCAGGTTTCATGTGTCATTGGGATCGAAAAGTGTCTATCTCTCACACCAGAGACAACAGTCTTCTACCTCTAAAGCTGAATTTTAATACAAACAGCCCCAGATGCCGAAAAGTCAGAGTCATGATCCCTAACCCCTAGAAAAAAACTCCTGTGGACCACCCAGCCGTTCCAGACCTCTCTTCTAGTACCCCCAGCCAGTCCAATCTCTCCTCTTCTACCCCCAGCCAGTCTGAGCTCTCCTCTAGTACCCCAGCCAGTCCAACCTCTCCTCTAGTTCCCCCTGCCAGTCCAACCTCTCCTCTAATACCCGCAGCCAGTCCCAACCTCTCCTCTAGTTCCCCCAGCCAGTCCAACCTCTCCTCTAGTACCCCCAGCCAGTCCCAACCTCTCCTCTAGTTCCCCCAGCCAGTCCAACCTCTCCTCTAGTACCCCCAGCCAGTCCAACCTCTCCTCTAGTTCCCCCAGCCAGTTCAACCTCTCCGCTAGTACACCCAGCCAGTCCCAACCTCTCCTCTAGTACCCCCAGCCAGTCCAACCTCTCCTCTTCTACCCCCAGCCAGTCTAACATCTCCCCTTCTACCCCCAGCCAGTCCAACCTCTCCTCTTCTACCCCCAGCCAGTTCATCCTCTCCTCTAGTACCCCAGCCAGTCCGACCTCTCCTCTAGTCCCCCTAGCCTGTACCCCCAGCCAGTCCCAACCTCTCCTCTTCTACCCCCTGCCAGTCCCAAAATCTCCTCTAGTTCCCCCAGCCAGTCCAACCTCTCCTCTAGTACCCCCAGCCAATCCAACCTCTCCTCTTCTACCCCCAGCCAGTCCCAAAATCTCCTCTAGATCCAAGAGCCAGTCCAACCTCTCCTCTAGTACCCCCAGCCAGTCCCAACCTCTCCTCTAGTACCCCCAGCCAGTATCCCCAGCCAGTCCAACCTCTCCTCTTCTAACCCCAGCCAGTCCAACCTCTCCTGTAGTACCCCCAGCCAGTCCAACCTCTCCTCTTCTACCCCCAGCAAGTCCAAATTCTCCTCTAGTACCCCCAGCCAGTCCAACCTCTCCTCTAGTTCCCCCAGCAAGTCCTACCTCTCCTCTAGTACCCCCAGCCAGTCCAACCTCTCCTCTAGTACCCCCAGCCAGTCCAACCTCTCAACTTCTACCCCCAGCCAGTCCAACCTCTCCTCTAGTACCCCCAGCCAGTCCAACCTCTCATCTTCTACCCCCAGCCAGTCCAACCTCTCCTCTAGTACCCCCAGCCAGTCCAAACTCTCCTCTTCTACCCCCAGTCAGTCCAACCTCTCCTCTAGTACCCCCAGCCAGTCCAACCTCTCCTCTAGTACCCCCAGACAGTCCAACCTCTCCTCTTCTACCCCCGGCCAGTCTAACATCTCCCCCCTCTACCCCCAGCCAGTCCAACCTCTCCTATTCTACCCCCAGCCAGTCCAACTTCTCCTCTAGTACCCCCAGCCGGTCCAATCTCTCCTCTACTACCCCAGCCAGTCCAACCTCTCCTCTAGTACCCCAGCCAGTCCAACCTCTCCTCTAGTTTCCCCAGCCAGTCCAACCTCTCCTCTAATACCCCCAGCCAGTCCCAACCTCTCCTCTAGTACCCCCAGCCAGTATCCCCAGCCAGTCCAACCTCTCCTCTTCTACCCCCAGCCAGTCCAACCTCTCCTGTAGTACCCCCAGCCAGTCCAACCTCTCCTCTTCTACCCCCAGCCAGTCCAACCTCTCCTCTAGTACCCCCAGCCAGTCCAACCTCTCCTCTAGTTCCCCCAGCCAGTCCAACCTCTCCTCTATTACCCCCAGCCAGTCAAACCTCTCCTCTAGTACCCCCAGCCAGTCCAACCTCTCCTATTCTTCCAACAGCCAGTCCAACCTCTCCTCTAGTACCCCCAGCCAGTCCAACCTCTCCTCTATTACCCCCAGCCAGTCCAACCTCTCCTCTAGTACCCCCAGCCAGTCCAACCTCTCCTCTTCTACCCCCAGCCAGTCCAACCTCTCCTCTAGTACCCCCAGCCAGTCCAACCTCTCCTCTAGTACCCCCAGCCAGTCCAACCTCTCCTCTAGTTCCCCCAGCCAGTTCAACCTCTCCTCTAGTACACCCAGCCAGTCCCAACCTCTCCTCTTGTACCCCCACCCAGTCCAACCTCTCCTCTTCTACCCCCAGAAAGTCTAACATCTCCCCGTCTACCCCCAGCCAGTCCAACCTCTCCTCTAGTACCCCCAGCCAGTCCAACCTCTCCTCTTCTACCCCCTGCCATTCCCAAAATCTCCTCTAGTTCCCCCAGCCAGTCCAACCTCTCCTCTAGTCCCCCTAGCCAGTACCCCCAGCCAGTCCCAACCTCTCCTCTTCTACCCCCTGCCAGTCCAAAAATCTCCTCTAGTTCCCCCAGCCAGTCCAACCTCTCCTCTAGTACCCCCAGCCAGTCCAACCTCTCCACTTCTACCCCCAGCCAGTCCCAAAATCTCCTCTAGTTCCACGAGCCAGTCCAACCTCTCCTCTAGTACCCCCAGCCAGTCCCAACCTCTCCTCTAGTACCCCAAGCCAGTCCAACCTCTCCTCTTCAACCCCAAGCCAGTCAAACCTCTACTGTAGTACCCCCAGCCAGTCCAACCTCTCCTCTAGTACCCCCAGCCAGTCCAACCTCTCCTCTAGTACCCCCAGACAGTCCAACCTCTCATCTTCTAACCCCGACCAGTCTAACATCTGCCCCCTCTACCCCCAGCCAGTCCAACCTCTCCTCTTCTACCCCCAGCCAGTCCAACCTCTCCTCTAGTACCCCCAGCCAGTCCCAACCTCTCCTCTAGTACCCCCAGCCAGTCCAACCTCTCCTCTTCTACCCCCGGCCAGTCCAACCTCTCCTCTAGTACCCCCAGCCAGTCCAACCTCTCCTCTAGTACCCCCAGCCAGTCCAACCTCTCCTCTAGTTCCCCCAGCCAGTTCAACCTCTCCTCTAGTACCCCCAGCCAGTCCAACCTCTCCTCTAGTTCCCCCAGCCAGTCCAACCTCTCCTCTATTACCCCCAGCCAGTCCAACCTCTCCTCTAGTACCCCCAGCCAGTCCAACCTCTCCTATTCTACCCACAGCCAGTCCAACCTCTCCTCTATTACCCCCAGCCAGTCCAACCTCTCCTCTAGTACCCCCAGCCAGTCCAACCTCTCCTCTTCTACCCCCAGCCAGTCCAACCTCTCCTCTAGTACCCCCAGCCAGTCCAACCTCTCCTCTAGTTCCCCCAGCCAGTTCAACCTTTCCTCTAGTACCCCCAGCCAGTCCAACCTCTCCTCTAGTTCCCCCAGCCAGTCCAACCTCTCCTCTATTGCCCTCAGCCAGTCCAACCTCTCCTCTAGTACCCCCAGCCAGTCCAACCTCTCCTATTCTACCCACAGCCAGTCCAACCTCTCCTCTAGTACCCCCAGCCAGTCCAACTCCTCCTCTATTACCCCCAGCCAGTCCAACCTCTCCTCTAGTACCCCCAGCCAGTCCAACCTCTCCTCTTCTACCCCCAGCGAGTCCAACCTCTCCTCTAGTACCCCCAGCCAGTCCAACCTCTCCTCTAGTACCCCCAGCCAGTCCAACCTCTCCTCTAGTTCCCCCAGCCAGTTCAACCTCTCCTCTAGTACACCCAGCCAGTCCCAACCTCTCCTCTAGTACCCCCAGCCAGTCCAACCTCTCCTCTTCTACCCCCAGAAAGTCTAACATCTCCCCTTCTACCCCCAGCCAGTCCAACCTCTCCTCTTCTACCACCAGCCAGTTCAACCTCTCCTCTAGTACCCCAGCCAGTCCGACCTCTCCTCTAGTCCCCCTAGCCAGTACCCCCAGCCAGTCCCAACCTCTCCTCTTCTACCCCATGCCAGTCCCAAAATCTCCTCTAGTTCCCCCAGCCAGTCCAACCTCTCCTCTAGTACCCCCAGCCAGTCCAACCTCTCCAGTTCTACCCCCAGCCAGTCCCAACATCTCCTCTAGTTCCACGAGCCAGTCCAACCTCTCCTCTAGTACCCCAGCCAGTCCCAACCTGTCCTCTAGTACCCCCAGCCAGTCCAACCTCTCCTCTTCTACCCCCATTCAGTCAAACCTCTCCTTTAGTACCCCCAGCCAGTCCAACCTCTCCTCTTCTACCCCCAGCCAGTCCAACCTCTCCTCTAGTACCCCCAGCCAGTCCAACCTCTCCTCTAGTACCCCCAGCCAGTCCAACCTCTCCTCTAGTACCCCCAGCCAGTCCAACCTCTCCTCTTCTACCCCCAGCCAGTCCCAAAATCTCCTCTAGTTCCAAGAACCAGTCCAACCTCTCCTCTAGTACCCCCAGCCAGTCCCAACCTCTCCTCTAGTACCCCCAGCCAGTATCCCCAGCCAGTCCAACCTCTCCTCTTCTAACCCCAGCCAGTCCAACCTCTCCTGTAGTACCCCCAGCCAGTCCAACCTCTCCTCTTCTACCCCCAGCAAGTCCAATCTCTCCTCTAGTACCCCCAGCCAGTCCAACCTCTCCTCTAGTTCCCCCAGCAAGTCCTACCTCTCCTCTAGTACCCCCAGCCAGTCCAACCTCTCCTCTAGTACCCCCAGCCAGTCCAACCTCTCAACTTCTACCCCCAGCCAGTCCAACCTCTCCTCTAGTACCCCCAGCCAGTCCAACCTCTCATCTTCTACCCCCAGCCAGTCCAACCTCTCCTCTAGTACCCCCAGCCAGTCCAAACTCTCCTCTTCTACCCCCAGTCAGTCCAAACTCTCCTCTAGTACCCCCAGCCAGTCCAACCTCTCCTCTAGTACCCCCAGAAAGTCCAACCTCTCCTCTTCTACCCCCGGCCAGTCTAACATCTCCCCCCTCTACCCCCAGCCAGTCCAACCTCTCCTCTTCTACCCCCAGCCAGTCCAACTTCTCCTCTAGTACCACCAGCCAGTCCAATCTCTCCTCTACTACCCCAGCCAGTCCAACCTCTCCTCTAGTACCCCAGCCAGTCCAACCTCTCCTCTAGTTTCCCCAGCCAGTCCAACCTCTCCTCTAATACCCCCAGCCAGTCCCAACCTCTCCTCTAGTACCCCCAGCCAGTATCCCCAGCCAGTCCAACCTCTCCTCTTCTACCCCCAGCCAGTCCAACCTCTCCTCTAGTACTCCCAGCCAGTCCAACCTCTCCTATTCTACCCACAGCCAGTCCAACCTCTCCTCTAGTACCCCCAGCCAGTCCAACCTCTCCTCTATTACCCCCAGCCAGTCCAACCTCTCCTCTAGTACCCCCAGCCAGTCCAACCTCTCCTCTTCTACCCCCAGCCAGTCCAACCTCTCCTCTAGTACCCCCAGCCAGTCCAACCTCTCCTCTAGTACCCCCAGCCAGTCCAACCTCTCCTCTAGTTCCCCCAGCCAGTCCCAACCTCTCCTCTAGTACCCCCAGCCAGTCCAACCTCTCCTCTTCTACCCCCAGAAAGTCTAACATCTCCCCTTCTACCCCCAGCCAGTCCAACCTCTCCTCTAGTACCCCCAGCCAGTCCAACCTCTCCTCTTCTACCCCCTGCCAGTCCCAAAATCTCCTCTAGTTCCCCCAGCCAGTCCAACCTCTCCTCTAGTCCCCCTAGCCAGTACCCCCAGCCAGTCCCAACCTCTCCTCTTCTACCCCCTGCCAGTCCCAAAATCTCCTCTAGTTCCCCCAGCCAGTCCAACCTCTCCTCTAGTACCCCCAGCCAGTCCAACCTCTCCACTTCTACCCCCAGCCAGTCCCAAAATCTCCTCTAGTTCCACGAGCCAGTCCAACCTCTCCTCTAGTACCCCCAGCCAGTCCCAACCTCTCCTCTAGTACCCCAAGCCAGTCCAACCTCTCCTCTTCTACCCCAAGCCAGTCAAACCTCTACTGTAGTACCCCCAGCCAGTCCAACCTCTCCTCTTCTACCCCCAGCCAGTCCAACCTCTCCTCTAGTACCCCCAGCCAGTCCATCCTCTCCTCTAGTACCCCCAGCCAGTCCAACCTCTCCTCTAGTACCCCCAGACAGTCCAACCTCTCCTCTTCTAACCCCGGCCAGTCTAACATCTGCCCCCTCTACCCCCAGCCAGTCCAACCTCTCCTCTTCTACCCCCAGCCAGTCCAACCTCTCCTCTAGTACCCCCAGCCAGTCCAACCTCTCCTCTAGTACCCCCAGCCAGTCCAACCTCTCCTCTTCTACCCCCAGCCAGTCCAACCTCTCCTCTAGTACCCCCAGCCAGTCCAACCTCTCCTCTAGTACCCCCAGCCAGTCCAACCTCTCCTCTAGTTCCCCCAGCCAGTTCAACCTCTCCTCTAGTACACCCAGCCAGTCCCAACCTCTCCTCTTGTACCCTCACCCAGTCCAACCTCTCCTCTTCTACCCCCAGAAAGTCTAATATCTCCCCGTCTACCCCCAGCCAGTCCAACCTCTCCTCTAGTACCCCCAGCCAGTCCAACCTCTCCTCTTCTACCCCCTGCCATTCCCAAAATCTCCTCTAGTTCCCCCAGCCAGTCCAACCTCTCCTCTAGTCCCCCTAGCCAGTACCCCCAGCCAGTCCCAACCTCTCCTCTTCTACCCCCTGCCAGTCCAAAAATCTCCTCTAGTTCCCCCAGCCAGTCCAACCTCTCCTCTAGTACCCCCAGCCAGTCCAACCTCTCCACTTCTACCCCCAGCCAGTCCCAAAATCTCCTCTAGTTCCACGAGCCAGTCCAACCTCTCCTCTAGTACCCCCAGCCAGTCCCAACCTCTCCTCTAGTACCCCAAGCCAGTCCAACCTCTCCTCTTCAACCCCAAGCCAGTCAAACCTCTACTGTAGTACCCCCAGCCAGTCCAACCTCTCCTCTAGTACCCCCAGCCAGTCCAACCTCTCCTCTAGTACCCCCAGACAGTCCAACCTCTCATCTTCTAACCCCGACCAGTCTAACATCTGCCCCCTCTACCCCCAGCCAGTCCAACCTCTCCTCTTCTACCCCCAGCCAGTCCAACCTCTCCTCTAGTACCCCCAGCCAGTCCCAACCTCTCCTCTAGTACCCCCAGCCAGTCCAACCTCTCCTCTTCTACCCCCGGCCAGTCCAACCTCTCCTCTAGTACCCCAAGCCAGTCCAACCTCTCCTCTAGTACCCCCAGCCAGTCCAACCTCTCCTCTAGTTCCCCCAGCCAGTTCAACCTCTCCTCTAGTACCCCCAGCCAGTCCAACCTCTCCTCTAGTTCCCCCAGCCAGTCCAACCTCTCCTCTATTACCCCCAGCCAGTCCAACCTCTCCTCTAGTACCCCCAGCCAGTCCAACCTCTCCTATTCTACCCACAGCCAGTCCAACCTCTCCTCTATTACCCCCAGCCAGTCCAACCTCTCCTCTAGTACCCCCAGCCAGTCCAACCTCTCCTCTTCTACCCCCAGCCAGTCCAACCTCTCCTCTAGTACCCCCAGCCAGTCCAACCTCTCCTCTAGTTCCCCCAGCCAGTTCAACCTTTCCTCTAGTACCCCCAGCCAGTCCAACCTCTCCTCTAGTTCCCCCAGCCAGTCCAACCTCTCCTCTATTGCCCTCAGCCAGTCCAACCTCTCCTCTAGTACCCCCAGCCAGTCCAACCTCTCCTATTCTACCCACAGCCAGTCCAACCTCTCCTCTAGTACCCCCAGCCAGTCCAACTCCTCCTCTATTACCCCCAGCCAGTCCAACCTCTCCTCTAGTACCCCCAGCCAGTCCAACCTCTCCTCTTCTACCCCCAGCGAGTCCAACCTCTCCTCTAGTACCCCCAGCCAGTCCAACCTCTCCTCTAGTACCCCCAGCCAGTCCAACCTCTCCTCTAGTTCCCCCAGCAAGTTCAACCTCTCCTCTAGTACACCCAGCCAGTCCCAACCTCTCCTCTAGTACCCCCAGCCAGTCCAACCTCTCCTCTTCTACCCCCAGAAAGTCTAACATCTCCCCTTCTACCCCCAGCCAGTCCAACCTCTCCTCTTCTACCACCAGCCAGTTCAACCTCTCCTCTAGTACCCCAGCCAGTCCGACCTCTCCTCTAGTCCCCCTAGCCAGTACCCCCAGCCAGTCCCAACCTCTCCTCTTCTACCCCATGCCAGTCCCAAAATCTCCTCTAGTTCCCCCAGCCAGTCCAACCTCTCCTCTAGTACCCCCAGCCAGTCCAACCTCTCCAGTTCTACCCCCAGCCAGTCCCAACATCTCCTCTAGTTCCACGAGCCAGTCCAACCTCTCCTCTAGTACCCCAGCCAGTCCCAACCTGTCCTCTAGTACCCCCAGCCAGTCCAACCTCTCCTCTTCTACCCCCATTCAGTCAAACCTCTCCTGTAGTACCCCCAGCCAGTCCAACCTCTCCTCTTCTACCCCCAGCCAGTCCAACCTCTCCTCTAGTACCCCCAGCCAGTCCAACCTCTCCTCTAGTACCCCCAGCCAGTCCAACCTCTCCTCTAGTACCCCCAGCCAGTCCAACCTCTCCTCTTCTACCCCCAGCCAGTCCCAAAATCTCCTCTAGTTCCAAGAGCCAGTCCAACCTCTCCTCTAGTACCCCCAGCCAGTCCCAACCTCTCCTCTAGTACCCCCAGCCAGTATCCCCAGCCAGTCCAACCTCTCCTCTTCTAACCCCAGCCAGTCCAACCTCTCCTGTAGTACCCCCAGCCAGTCCAACCTCTCCTCTTCTACCCCCAGCAAGTCCAATCTCTCCTCTAGTACCCCCAGCCAGTCCAACCTCTCCTCTAGTTCCCCCAGCAAGTCCTACCTCTCCTCTAGTACCCCCAGCCAGTCCAACCTCTCCTCTAGTACCCCCAGCCAGTCCAACCTCTCAACTTCTACCCCCAGCCAGTCCAACCTCTCCTCTAGTACCCCCAGCCAGTCCAACCTCTCATCTTCTACCCCCAGCCAGTCCAACCTCTCCTCTAGTACCCCCAGCCAGTCCAAACTCTCCTCTTCTACCCCCAGTCAGTCCAAACTCTCCTCTAGTACCCCCAGCCAGTCCAACCTCTCCTCTAGTACCCCCAGAAAGTCCAACCTCTCCTCTTCTACCCCCGGCCAGTCTAACATCTCCCCCCTCTACCCCCAGCCAGTCCAACCTCTCCTCTTCTACCCCCAGCCAGTCCAACTTCTCCTCTAGTACCACCAGCCAGTCCAATCTCTCCTCTACTACCCCAGCCAGTCCAACCTCTCCTCTAGTACCCCAGCCAGTCCAACCTCTCCTCTAGTTTCCCCAGCCAGTCCAACCTCTCCTCTAATACCCCCAGCCAGTCCCAACCTCTCCTCTAGTACCCCCAGCCTGTATCCCCAGCCAGTCCAACCTCTCCTCTTCTACCCCCAGCCAGTCCAACCTCTCCTCTAGTACCCCCAGCCAGTCCAACCTCTCCTATTCTACCCACAGCCAGTCCAACCTCTCCTCTAGTACCCCCAGCCAGTCCAACCTCTCCTCTATTACCCCCAGCCAGTCCAACCTCTCCTCTAGTACCCCCAGCCAGTCCAACCTCTCCTCTTCTACCCCCAGCCAGTCCAACCTCTCCTCTAGTACCCCCAGCCAGTCCAACCTCTCCTCTAGTACCCCCAGCCAGTCCAACCTCTCCTCTAGTTCCCCCAGCCAGTTCAACCTCTCCTCTAGTACACCCAGCCAGTCCCAACCTCTCCTCTAGTACCCCCAGCCAGTCCAACCTCTCCTCTTCTACCCCCAGAAAGTCTAACATTTCCCCTTCTACCCCCAGCCAGTCCAACCCCTCCTCTAGTACCCCCAGCCAGTCCAACCTCTCCTCTTCTACCCCCTGCCAGTCCCAAAATCTCCTCTAGTTCCCCCAGCCAGTCCAACCTCTCCTCTAGTCCCCCTAGCCAGTACCCCCAGCCAGTCCCAACCTCTCCTCTTCTACCCCCTGCCAGTCCCAAAATCTCCTCTAGTTCCCCCAGCCAGTCCAACCTCTCCTCTAGTACCCCCAGCCAGTCCAACCTCTCCACTTCTACCCCCAGCCAGTCCCAAAATCTCCTCTAGTTCCACGAGCCAGTCCAACCTCTCCTCTAGTACCCCCAGCCAGTCCCAACCTCTCCTCTAGTACCCCAAGCCAGTCCAACCTCTCCTCTTCTACCCCAAGCCAGTCAAACCTCTACTGTAGTACCCCCAGCCAGTCCAACCTCTCCTCTTCTACCCCCAGCCAGTCCAACCTCTCCTCTAGTACCCCCAGCCTGTCCATCCTCTCCTCTAGTACCCCCAGCCAGTCCAACCTCTCCTCTAGTACCCCCAGACAGTCCAACCTCTCCTCTTCTAACCCCGGCCAGTCTAACATCTGCCCCCTCTACCCCCAGCCAGTCCAACCTCTCCTCTTCTACCCCCAGCCAGACCAACCTCTCCTCTAGTACCCCCAGCCAGTCCCAACCTCTCCTCTAGTACCCCCAGCCAGTCCAACCTCTCCTCTTCTACCCCCGGCCAGTCCAACCTCTCCTCTAGTACCCCCAGCCAGTCCAACCTCTCCTCTAGTACCCCCAGCCAGTCCAACCTCTCCTCTAGTTCCCCCAGCCAGTTCAACCTCTCCTCTAGTACCCCCAGCCAGTCCAACCTCTCCTCTAGTTCCCCCAGCCAGTCCAACCTCTCCTCTATTACCCCCAGCCAGTCCAACCTCTCCTCTAGTACCCCCAGCCAGTCCAACCTCTCCTATTCTACCCACAGCCAGTCCAACCTCTCCTCTATTACATCCAGCCAGTCCAACCTCTCCTCTAGTACCCCCAGCCAGTCCAACCTCTCCTCTTCTACCCCCAGCCAGTCCAACCTCTCCTCTAGTACCCCCAGCCAGTCCAATCTCTCCTCTAGTTCCCCCAGCCAGTTCAACCTCTCCTCTAGTACCCCCAGACAGTCCAACCTCTCCTCTAGTTCCCCCAGCCAGTCCAACCTCTCCTCTATTACCCTCAGCCAGTCCAACCTCTCCTCTAGTACCCCCAGCCAGTCCAACCTCTCCTATTCTACCCACAGCCAGTCCAACCTCTCCTCTAGTAACCCCAGCCAGTCCAACCTCTCCTCTATTACCCCCAGCCAGTCCAACCTCTCCTCTAGTACCCCCAGCCATTCCAACCTCTCCTCTTCTACCCCCAGCCAGTCCAACCTCTCCTCTAGTACCCCCAGCCAGTCCAACCTCTCCTCTAGTACCCCCAGCCAGTCCAACCTCTCCTCTAGTTCCCCCAGCCAGTTCAACCTCTCCTCTAGTACACCCAGCCAGTCCCAACCTCTCCTCTAGTACCCCCAGCCAGTCCAACCTCTCCTCTTCTACCCCCAGAAAGTCTAACAACTCCCCTTCTACCCCCAGCCAGTCCAACCTCTCCTCTTCTACCACCAGCCAGTCCAACCTCTCCTATTCTACCCACAGCCAGTCCAACCTCTCCTCTAGTACCCCCAGCCAGTCCAACCTCTCCTCTATTACCCCCAGCCAGTCCAACCTCTCCTCTAGTACCCCCAGCCAGTCCAACCTCTCCTCTTCTACCCCCAGCCAGTCCAACCTCTCCTCTAGTACCCCCAGCCAGTCCAACCTCTCCTCTAGTACCCCCAGCCAGTCCAACCTCTCCTCTAGTTCCCCCAGCCAGTTCAACCTCTCCTCTAGTACACCCAGCCAGTCCCAACCTCTCCTCTAGTACCCCCAGCCAGTCCAACCTCTCCTCTTCTACCCCCAGAAAGTCTAACATTTCCCCTTCTACCCCCAGCCAGTCCAACCCCTCCTCTAGTACCCCCAGCCAGTCCAACCTCTCCTCTTCTACCCCCTGCCAGTCCCAAAATCTCCTCTAGTTCCCCCAGCCAGTCCAACCTCTCCTCTAGTCCCCCTAGCCAGTACCCCCAGCCAGTCCCAACCTCTCCTCTTCTACCCCCTGCCAGTCCCAAAATCTCCTCTAGTTCCCCCAGCCAGTCCAACCTCTCCTCTAGTACCCCCAGCCAGTCCAACCTCTCCACTTCTACCCCCAGCCAGTCCCAAAATCTCCTCTAGTTCCACGAGCCAGTCCAACCTCTCCTCTAGTACCCCCAGCCAGTCCCAACCTCTCCTCTAGTACCCCAAGCCAGTCCAACCTCTCCTCTTCTACCCCAAGCCAGTCAAACCTCTACTGTAGTACCCCCAGCCAGTCCAACCTCTCCTCTTCTACCCCCAGCCAGTCCAACCTCTCCTCTAGTACCCCCAGCCTGTCCATCCTCTCCTCTAGTACCCCCAGCCAGTCCAACCTCTCCTCTAGTACCCCCAGACAGTCCAACCTCTCCTCTTCTAACCCCGGCCAGTCTAACATCTGCCCCCTCTACCCCCAGCCAGTCCAACCTCTCCTCTTCTACCCCCAGCCAGTCCAACCTCTCCTCTAGTACCCCCAGCCAGTCCCAACCTCTCCTCTAGTACCCCCAGCCAGTCCAACCTCTCCTCTTCTACCCCCGGCCAGTCCAACCTCTCCTCTAGTACCCCCAGCCAGTCCAACCTCTCCTCTAGTACCCCCAGCCAGTCCAACCTCTCCTCTAGTTCCCCCAGCCAGTTCAACCTCTCCTCTAGTACCCCCAGCCAGTCCAACCGCTCCTCTAGTTCCCCCAGCCAGTCCAACCTCTCCTCTATTACCCCCAGCCAGTCCAACCTCTCCTCTAGTACCCCCAGCCAGTCCAACCTCTCCTATCCTACCCACAGCCAGTCCAACCTCTCCTCTATTACATCCAGCCAGTCCAACCTCTCCTCTAGTACCCCCAGCCAGTCCAACCTCTCCTCTTCTACCCCCAGCCAGTCCAACCTCTCCTCTAGTACCCCCAGCCAGTCCAATCTCTCCTCTAGTTCCCCCAGCCAGTTCAACCTCTCCTCTAGTACCCCCAGCCAGTCCAACCTCTCCTCTAGTTCCCCCAGCCAGTCCAACCTCTCCTCTATTACCCTCAGCCAGTCCAACCTCTCCTCCAGTACCTCCAGCCAGTCCAACCTCTCCTATTCTACCCACAGCCAGTCCAACCTCTCCTCTAGTAACCCCAGCCAGTCCAACCTCTCCTCTATTACCCCCAGCCAGTCCAACCTCTCCTCTAGTACCCCCAGCCATTCCAACCTCTCCTCTTCTACCCCCAGCCAGTCCAACCTCTCCTCTAGTACCCCCAGCCAGTCCAACCTCTCCTCTAGTACCCCCAGCCAGTCCAACCTCTCCTCTAGTTCCCCCAGCCAGTTCAACCTCTCCTCTAGTACACCCAGCCAGTCCCAACCTCTCCTCTAGTACCCCCAGCCAGTCCAACCTCTCCTCTTCTACCCCCAGAAAGTCTAACAACTCCCCTTCTACCCCCAGCCAGTCCAACCTCTCCTCTTCTACCACCAGCCAGTTCAACCTCTCCTCTAGTACCCCAGCCAGTCCGACCTCTCCTCTAGTCCCCCTAGCCAGTACCCCCAGCCAGTCCCAACCTCTCCTCTTCTACCCCATGCCAGTCCCAAAATCTCCTCTAGTTCCCCCAGCCAGTCCAACCTCTCCTCTAGTACCCCCAGCCAGTCCAACCTCTCCAGTTCTACCCCCAGCCAGTCCCAAAATCTCCTCTAGTTCCACGAGCCAGTCCAACCTCTCCTCTAGTACCCCCAGCCAGTCCCAACCTGTCCTCTAGTACCCCCAGCCAGTCCAACCTCTCCTCTTCTACCCCCAGCCAGTCAAACCTCTCCTGTAGTACCCCCAGCCAGTCCAACCTCTCCTCTTCTACCCCCAGCCAGTCCAACCTCTCCTCTAGTACCCCCAGCCAGTCCAACCTCTCCTCTAGTACCCCCAGCCAGTCCAACCTCTCCTCTAGTAACCCCAGCCAGTCCAACCTCTCCTATTCTACCCCCAGCCAGTCCAACCTCTCCTCTAGTACCCCCAGCCAGTCCAACCTCTCCTCTTCTACCACCAGCCAGTCCAACCTCTCCTCTAGTACCCCCAGCCAGTCCAAACTCTCCTCTCCTACCCCCAGTCAGTCCAACCTCTCCTCTAGTACCCCCAGCCAGTCCAACCTCTCCTCTAGTACCCCCAGCCAGTCCAACCTCTTCTCTTCTACCCCCGGCCAGTCTAACATCTCCCCTTCTACCCCCAGCCAGTCCAACCTCTCCTCTAGTACCCCCAGCCAGTCCAACCTCTCCTCTAGTACCCCCAGCCAGTCCCAACCTCTCCTCTAGTACCCCCAGCCAGTCCAACCTCTCCTCTAGTACCCCCAGCCTGTCCACCCTCTCCTCTAGTACACCCAGCCAGTCAAACCTCTCCTCTCCTACCCCCAGTCAGTCCAACCTCTCCTCTAGTACCCCCAGCCAGTCCAACCTCTCCTCTTCTACCCAAAGCCAGTCCAACCTCTCCTCTAGTTCCCCCAGCCAGTCCAACCTCTCCTCTATTACCCTCAGCCAGTCCAACCTCTCCTCTAGTACCCCCAGCCAGTCCAACCTCTCCTATTCTACCCACAGCCAGTCCAACCTCTCCTCTAGTACCCCCAGCCAGTCCAACCTCTCCTCTTCTACCACCAGCCAGTTCAACCTCTCCTCTAGTACCCCAGCCAGTCCGACCTCTCCTCTAGTCCCCCTAGCTAGTACCCCCAGCCAGTCCCAACCTCTCCTCTTCTACCCCATGCCAGTCCCAAAATCTCCTCTAGTTCCCCCAGCCAGTCCAACCTCTCCTCTAGTACCCCCAGCCAGTCCAACCTCTCCAGTTCTACCCCCAGCCAGTCCCAAAATCTCCTCTAGTTCCACGAGCCAGTCCAACCTCTCCTCTAGTACCCCCAGCCAGTCCCAACCTGTCCTCTAGTACCCCCAGCCAGTCCAACCTCTCCTCTTCTACCCCCAGCCAGTCAAACCTCTCCTGTAGTACCCCCAGCCAGTCCAACCTCTCCTCTTCTACCCCCAGCCAGTCCAACCTCTCCTCTAGTACCCCCAGCCAGTCCAACCTCTCCTCTAGTACCCCCAGCCAGTCCAACCTCTCCTCTAGTAACCCCAGCCAGTCCAACCTCTCCTATTCTACCCCCAGCCAGTCCAACCTCTCCTCTAGTACCCCCAGCCAGTCCAACCTCTCCTCTTCTACCACCAGCCAGTCCAACCTCTCCTCTAGTACCCCCAGCCAGTCCAAACTCTCCTCTCCTACCCCCAGTCAGTCCAACCTCTCCTCTAGTACCCCCAGCCAGTCCAACCTCTCCTCTAGTACCCCCAGCCAGTCCAACCTCTTCTCTTCTACCCCCGGCCAGTCTAACATCTCCCCTTCTACCCCCAGCCAGTCCAACCTCTCCTCTAGTACCCCCAGCCAGTCCAACCTCTACTCTAGTACCCCCAGCCAGTCCCAACCTCTCCTCTAGTACCCCCAGCCAGTCCAACCTCTCCTCTAGTACCCCCAGCCTGTCCACCCTCTCCTCTAGTACACCCAGCCAGTCAAACCTCTCCTCTCCTACCCCCAGTCAGTCCAACCTCTCCTCTAGTACCCCCAGCCAGTCCAACCTCTCCTCTTCTACCCAAAGCCAGTCCAACCTCTCCTCTAGTTCCCCCAGCCAGTCCAACCTCTCCTCTATTACCCTCAGCCAGTCCAACCTCTCCTCTAGTACCCCCAGCCAGTCCAACCTCTCCTATTCTACCCACAGCCAGTCCAACCTCTCCTCTAGTACCCCCAGCCAGTCCAACCTCTCCTCTATTACCCCCAGCCAGTCCAACCTCTCCTCTAGTACCCCCAGCCATTCCAACCTCTCCTCTTCTACCCCCAGCCAGTCCAACCTCTCCTCTAGTACCCCCAGCCAGTCCAACCTCTCCTCTAGTACCCCCAGCCAGTCCAACCTCTCCTCTAGTTCCCCCAGCCAGTTCAACCTCTCCTCTAGTACACCCAGCCAGTCCCAACCTCTCCTCTAGTACCCCCAGCCAGTCCAACCTCTCCTCTTCTACCCCCAGAAAGTCTAAAAACTCCCCTTCTACCCCCAGCCAGTCCAACCTCTCCTCTACTACCACCAGCCAGTTCAACCTCTCCTCTAGTACCCCAGCCAGTCCGACCTCTCCTCTAGTCCCCCTAGCCAGTACCCCCAGCCAGTCCCAACCTCTCCTCTTCTACCCCATGCCAGTCCCAAAATCTCCTCTAGTTCCCCCAGCCAGTCCAACCTCTCCTCTAGTACCCCCAGCCAGTCCAACCTCTCCAGTTCTACCCCCAGCCAGTCCCAAAATCTCCTCTAGTTCCACGAGCCAGTCCAACCTCTCCTCTAGTACCCCCAGCCAGTCCCAACCTGTCCTCTAGTACCCCCAGCCAGTCCAACCTCTCCTCTTCTACCCCCAGCCAGTCAAACCTCTCCTGTAGTACCCCCAGCCAGTCCAACCTCTCCTCTTCTACCCCCAGCCAGTCCAACCTCTCCTCTAGTACCCCCAGCCAGTCCAACCTCTCCTCTAGTACCCCCAGCCAGTCCAACCTCTCCTCTAGTAACCCCAGCCAGTCCAACCTCTCCTATTCTACCCCCAGCCAGTCCAACCTCTCCTCTAGTACCCCCAGCCAGTCCAACCTCTCCTCTTCTACCCCCAGCCAGTCCAACCTCTTCTCTAGTACCCCCAGCCAGTCCAAACTCTCCTCTCCTACCCCCAGTCAGTCCAACCTCTCCTCTAGTACCCCCAGCCAGTCCAACCTCTCCTCTAGTACCCCCAGCCAGTCCAACCTCTTCTCTTCTACCCCCGGCCAGTCTAACATCTCCCCTTCTACCCCCAGCCAGTCCAACCTCTCCTCTAGTACCCCCAGCCAGTCCAACCTCTCCTCTAGTACCCCCAGCCAGTCCCAACCTCTCCTCTAGTACCCCCAGCCAGTCCAAACTCTTCTCTAGTACCCCCAGCCTGTCCACCCTCTCCTCTAGTACACCCAGCCAGTCAAACCTCTCCTCTCCTACCCCCAGTCAGTCCAACCTCTCCTCTAGTACCCCCAGCCAGTCCAACCTCTCCTCTGCTACCCAAAGCCAGTCCAACATCTCCTCTAGTACCCCCAGCCAGTCCAACTTCTGCTCTAGTACCCCCAGCCAGTCCAACCTCTCCTCTAGTACCCCCAGCCAGTCCAACCTCTCCTCTTCTACCCCCAGCCAGTCCAAACCTCTCCTCTAGTACCCCCAGCCAGTCCAACCTCTCCTCTTCTACCCCCAGCCAGTCCCAACCTCTCCTCTAGTACCCCCAGCCAGTCCAACCTCTCCTCTAGTACACCCAGCCAGTCCCAACCTCTCCTCTAGTTCCCCATGCCAGTCCAACCTCTCTTCTAGTACCCCCAGGAAGTCCAACCTCTCCTCTTCTACCCCCAGCCAGTCCAACCTCTCCTCTAGTACCCCCAGCCAGTCCAATCTCTACTCTAATACCTCCAGCCAGTCCAACATCTCCTCTTCTACCCCCAGCCAGTCAAACCTCTCCTCTAATATCCCAAGCCAGTCAAACCTCTCCTCTAGTACCCCCAGCCAGTCCACCCTCTCCTCTAGTACCCCCAGCCAGCCCAACCTCTCCTCTTCTACCCCCAGCCAGTCAAACCTCTCCTCTAATATCCCAAGCCAGTCAAACCTCTCCTCTAGTACCCCCAGCCCGTCCAACCTCTCCTCTAATACCCTCAGCCAGTCGAACCTCTCCTCTTCTACCCCCAGCCAGTCCCAATCTCTCCTTTAGTACCCCCAGCCAGTCCAACCTCTCCTCTAGTATCCCCAGCCAGTCCCACCTCTCCTCTAGTACCCCCAGCCAGTCCAACCTCTCCTCTTCTAACCCCAGCCAGTCCCAACCTATCCTCTAGTACCCCCAGCAAGTCCAACCTCTCCTCTTCTACCCGCATCCAGTTCAACCTCTCCTCTAGTACCCCCAGCCAGTCCAACCTCTCCTCTAGTTCACCTAGCCAGTCTAACCTCTCCTCTAGCATCCCCAGCCAGTCCCAACCTCTCCTCTAGTACCCCCAGCCAGTCCAACCTCTCCTCTAGTTCCCCCAGCCAGTTCAACCTCTCCTCTAGTACCCCCAGCCAGTCCCAACCTCTCCTCTAGTACCCCCAGCCAGTCCAACCTCTCCTCTAGTTCTCCCAGCCAGTTCAACCTCTCCTCTAGTACCCCCAGCCAGTCCCAACCTCTCCTCTAGTACCCCCAGCCAGTCCACCCTCTCCTCTAGTACCCCCAGCCAGTCCAACCTCTCCTCTTCTACCCCCAGCCAGTCAAACCTCTCCTGTAGTACCCCCAGCAAGTCCAACCTCTCCTCTTCTACCCCCAGCCAGTCCAACCTCTCCTCTAGTACCCCCAGCCAGTCCAACCTCTCCTCTAGTACCCCCAGCCAGTCCAACCTCTCCTCTAGTAACCCCAGCCAGTCCAACCTCTCCTATTCTACCCCCAGCCAGTCCAACCTCTCCTCTAGTACCCCCAGCCAGTCCAACCTCTCCTCTTCTACCCCCAGCCAGTCCAACCTCTCCTCTAGTACCCCCAGCCAGTCCAAACTCTCCTCTCCTACCCCCAGTCAGTCCAACCTCTCCTCTAGTACCCCCAGCCAGTCCAACCTCTCCTCTAGTACCCCCAGCCAGTCCAACCTCTTCTCTTCTACCCCCGGCCAGTCTAACATCTCCCCTTCTACCCCCAGCCAGTCCAACCTCTCCTCTAGTACCCCCAGCCAGTCCAACCTCTCCTCTAGTACCCCCAGCCAGTCCCAACCTCTCCTCTAGTACCCCCAGCCAGTCCAACCTCTCCTCTAGTACCCCCAGCCTGTCCACCCTCTCCTCTAGTACACCCAGCCAGTCAAACCTCTCCTCTCCTACCCCCAGTCAGTCCAACCTCTCCTCTAGTACCCCCAGCCAGTCCAACCTCTCCTCTTCTACCCAAAGCCAGTCCAACATCTCCTCTAGTACCCCCAGCCAGTCCAACTTCTGCTCTAGTACCCCCAGCCAGTCCAACCTCTCCTCTAGTACCCCCAGCCAGTCCAACCTCTCCTCTTCTACCCCCAGCCAGTCCCAACCTCTCCTCTAGTACCCCCAGCCAGTCCAACCTCTCCTCTAGTACACCCAGCCAGTCCCAACCTCTCCTCTAGCTCCCCATGCCAGTCCAACCTCTCTTCTTGTACCCCCAGGAAGTCCAACCTCTCCTCTTCTACCCCCAGCCAGTCCAACCTCTCCTCTAGTACCCCCAGCCAGTCCAATCTCTACTCTAATACCTCCAGCCAGTCCAACATCTCCTCTTCTACCCCCAGCCAGTCAAACCTCTCCTCTAATATCCCAAGCCAGTCAAACCTCTCCTCTAGTACCCCCAGCCAGTCCACCCTCTCCTCTAGTACCCCCAGCCAGCCCAACCTCTCCTCTTCTACCCCCAGCCAGTCAAACCTCTCCTCTAATATCCCAAGCCAGTCAAACCTCTCCTCTAGTACCCCCAGCCCGTCCAACCTCTCCTCTAATACCCTCAGCCAGTCGAACCTCTCCTCTTCTACCCCCAGCCAGTCCCAATCTCTCCTTTAGTACCCCCAGCCAGTCCAACCTCTCCTCTAGTATCCCCAGCCAGTCCCACCTCTCCTCTAGTACCCCCAGCCAGTCCAACCTCTCCTCTTCTAACCCCAGCCAGTCCCAACCTATCCTCTAGTACCCCCAGCAAGTCCAACCTCTCCTCTTCTACCCGCATCCAGTTCAACCTCTCCTCTAGTACCCCCAGCCAGTCCAACCTCTCCTCTAGTTCACCTAGCCAGTCTAACCTCTCCTCTAGCACCCCCAGCCAGTCCCAACCTCTCCTCTAGTTCCCCCAGCCAGTCCAACCTCTCCTCTAGTACCCCCAGCCAGTCCAACCTCTCCTCTAGCACCCCCAGCCAGTTCAACCTCTCCTCTAGTACCCCCAGCCAGTCCCAACCTCTCCTCTAGTACCCCCAGCCAGTCCAACCTCTCCTCTAGTTCCCCCAGCCAGTTCAACCTCTCCTCTAGTACCCCCAGCCAGTCCCAACCTCTCCTCTAGTACCCCCAGCCAGTCCAACCTCTCCTCTAGTTCTCCCAGCCAGTTCAACCTCTCCTCTAGTACCCCCAGCCAGTCCCAACCTCTCCTCTAGTACCCCCAGCCAGTCCACCCTCTCCTCTAGTACCCCCAGCCAGCCCAACCTCTCCTCTTCTACCCCCAGCCAGTCTAACATCTCCCCTTCTACCCCCAGCCAGTCCAACCTCTCCTCTTCTACCCCCAGCCAGTTCAACCTCTCCTATAGTACCCCAGCCAGTCCGACCTCTCCTCTAGTCCCCCTAGCCACTACCCCCTGCCAGTCCCAAAATCTCCTCTAGTTCCCCCAGCCAGTCCAACCTCTCCTCTAGTACCCCCAGCCAGTCCAACCTCTCCTCTTCTACCCCCAGCCAGTACCAAAATCTCCTCTAGTTCCACGAGCCAGTCCAACCTCTCCTCTAGTACCCCCAGCCAGTCCCAACCTCTCCTCTAGTACCCCCAGCCAGTCCAACCTCTCCTCTAGTACCCCCAGCCAGTATCCCCAGCCAGTCCAACCTCTCCTCTTCTAACCCCAGCCAGTCCAACCTCTCCTGTAGTAACCCCAGCCAGTCCAACCTCTCCTCTTCTACCCCCAGCAAGTCCAACCTCTCCTCTAGTACCCCCAGCCAGTCCAACCTCTCCTCTAGTTCCCCCAGCAAGTCCTACCTCTCCTCTAGTACCCCCAGCCAGTCCAACCTCTCCTCTTCTACCCCCAGCCAGTCCAACCTCTCCTCTAGTACCCCCAGCCAGTCCAACCTCTCATCTTCTACCCCCAGCCAGTCCAACCTCTCCTCTAGTACCCCCAGCCAGTCCAAACTCTCCTCTTCTACCCCCAGTCAGTCCAACCTCTCCTCTAGTACCCCGCAGCCAGTCCAACCTCTCCTCTAGTACCCACAGACAGTCCAACCTCTCCTCTTCTACCCCCGGCCAGTCTAACATCTCCCCCCTCTACCCCCAGCCAGTCCAACCTCTCCTCTTCTACCCCCAGCCAGTCCAACTTCTCCTCTAGTACCCCCAGCCAGTCCAATCTCTCCTCTTCTACCCCCAGCCAGTCCAACCTCTCCTCTAGTACCCCAGCCAGTCCGAACTCTCCTCTAGTCCCCCTAGCCAGTACCCCCAGCCAGTCCCAACCTCTCCTCTTCTACCCCCTGCCAGTCCCAAAATCTCCTCTAGTTCCCCCAGCCAGTCCCAACCTCTCCTCTTCTACCACCTGCCAGTCCCAAAATCTCCTCTAGTTCCCCCAGCCAGTCCAACCTCTCCTCTAGTACCCCCAGCCAGTCCAACCTCTCCACTTCTACCCCCAGCCAGTCCCAAAATCTCCTCTAGTTCCACGAGCCAGTCCAACCTCTCCTCTAGTACCCCCAGCCAGTCCCAACCTCTCCTCTAGTACCCCCAGCCAGTCCAACCTCTCCTCTTCTACCCTCAGCCAGTCAAACCTCTACTGTAGTACCCCCAGCCAGTCCAACCTCTCCTCTTCTACCCCCAGCCAGTCCAACCTCTCCTCTTCTACCCCCAGCCAGTTCAACCTCTCCTATAGTACCCCAGCCAGTCCGACCTCTCCTCTAGTCCCCCTAGCCACTACCCCCTGCCAGTCCCAAAATCTCCTCTAGTTCCCCCAGCCAGTCCAACCTCTCCTCTAGTACCCCCAGCCAGTCCAACCTCTCCTCTTCTACCCCCAGCCAGTACCAAAATCTCCTCTAGTTCCACGAGCCAGTCCAACCTCTCCTCTAGTACCCCCAGCCAGTCCCAACCTCTCCTCTAGTACCCCCAGCCAGTCCAACCTCTCCTCTAGTACCCCCAGCCAGTATCCCCAGCCAGTCCAACCTCTCCTCTTCTAACCCCAGCCAGTCCAACCTCTCCTGTAGTAACCCCAGCCAGTCCAACCTCTCCTCTTCTACCCCCAGCAAGTCCAACCTCTCCTCTAGTACCCCCAGCCAGTCCAACCTCTCCTCTAGTTCCCCCAGCAAGTCCTACCTCTCCTCTAGTACCCCCAGCCAGTCCAACCTCTCCTCTTCTACCCCCAGCCAGTCCAACCTCTCCTCTAGTACCCCCAGCCAGTCCAACCTCTCATCTTCTACCCCCAGCCAGTCCAACCTCTCCTCTAGTACCCCCAGCCAGTCCAAACTCTCCTCTTCTACCCCCAGTCAGTCCAACCTCTCCTCTAGTACCCCGCAGCCAGTCCAACCTCTCCTCTAGTACCCCCAGACAGTCCAACCTCTCTTCTTCTACCCCCGGCCAGTCTAACATCTCCCCCCTCTACCCCCAGCCAGTCCAACCTCTCCTCTTCTACCCCCAGCCAGTCCAACTTCTCCTCTAGTACCCCCAGCCAGTCCAATCTCTCCTCTTCTACCCCCAGCCAGTCCAACCTCTCCTCTAGTACCCCAGCCAGTCCGAACTCTCCTCTAGTCCCCCTAGCCAGTACCCCCAGCCAGTCCCAACCTCTCCTCTTCTACCCCCTGCCAGTCCCAAAATCTCCTCTAGTTCCCCCAGCCAGTCCCAACCTCTCCTCTTCTACCCCCTGCCAGTCCCAAAATCTCCTCTAGTTCCCCCAGCCAGTCCAACCTCTCCTCTAGTACCCCCAGCCAGTCCAACCTCTCCACTTCTACCCCCAGCCAGTCCCAAAATCTCCTCTAGTTCCACGAGCCAGTCCAACCTCTCCTCTAGTACCCCCAGCCAGTCCCAACCTCTCCTCTAGTACCCCCAGCCAGTCCAACCTCTCCTCTTCTACCCTCAGCCAGTCAAACCTCTACTGTAGTACCCCCAGCCAGTCCAACCTCTCCTCTTCTACCCCCAGCCAGTCCAAACTCTCCTCTAGTACCCCCAGCCAGTCCAACCTCTCCTCTAGTACCCCCAGCCAGTCCAACCTATCCTCTAGTACCCCCAGACAGTCCAACCTCTCCTCTTCTACCCCCGGCCAGTCTAACATCTCCCCCCTCTACCCCCAGCCAGTCCAACCTCTCCTCTTCTTCCCCCAGCCAGTCCAACTTCTCCTCTAGTACCCCCAGCCAGTCCAACCTCTCCTCTAGTTCCCCCAGCCAGTCCAACCTCTCCTCTAATACCCCCAGCCAGTCCCAACCTCTCCTCTAGTACCCCCAGCCAGTATCCCCAGCCAGTCCAACCTCTCCTCTAGTACCCCCAGCCAGTCAAAACCTCTCCTCTAGTACCCCCAGCCAGTCCAACCTCTCCTCTTCTACCCCCAGCCAGTCAAACCTCTACTGTAGTACCCCCAGCCAGTCCAACCTCTCCTCTTCTACCCCCAGCCAGTCCAAACTCTCCTCTAGTACCCCCAGCCAGTCCAACCTCTCCTCTAGTACCCCCAGCCAGTCCAACCTCTCCTCTAGTACCCCCAGACAGTCCAACCTCTCCTCTTCTACCCCCGGCCAGTCTAACATCTCCCCCCTCTACCCCCAGCCAGTCCAACCTCTCCTCTTCTTCCCCCAGCCAGTCCAACTTCTCCTCTAGTACCCCCAGCCAGTCCAACCTCTCCTCTAGTTCCCCCAGCCAGTCCAACCTCTCCTCTAATACCCCCAGCCAGTCCCAACCTCTCCTCTAGTACCCCCAGCCAGTATCCCCAGCCAGTCCAACCTCTCCTCTTCTACCCCCAGCCAGTCCAACCTCTCCTGTAGTACCCCCAGCCAGTCCAACCTCTCCTCTTCTACCCCCAGCCAGTCCAACCTCTCCTCTAGTACCCCCAGCCAGTCCAACCTCTCCGCTAGTTCCCCCAGCCAGTCCAACCTCTCCTCTATTACCCCCAGCCAGTCCAACCTCTCCTCTAGTACCCCCAGCCAGTCCAACCTCTCCTCTATTACCCCCAACCAGTCCAACCTCTCCTCTAGTACCCCCAGCCAGTCCAACCTCTCCTCTTCTACCCCCAGCAAGTCCAACCTCTCCTCTAATACCCTCAGCCAGTCCAACCTCTCCTCTAGTTCCCCCAGCCAGTTCAACCTCTCCTCTAGTACCCCAGCCAGTCTGACATCTCCTCTAGTCCCCGTAGCCAGTACCCCCAGCCAGTCCCAACCTCTCCTCTTCTACCCCCTGCCAGTCCCAAAATCTCCTCAAGTTCCCCCAGCCAGTCCAACCTCTCCTCTAGTCCCCCTAGCCAGTACCCCCAGCCAGTCCCAACCTCTCCTCTTCTACCCCCTGCCAGTCCCAAAATCTCCTCTAGTTCCCCCAGCCAGTCCAACCTCTACTCTAGTACTCCCAGCCAGTCCAAACTCTCCTCTCCTACCCCCAGTCAGTCCAACCTCTCCTCTAGTACCCCCAGCCAGTCCAACGTCTCCTCTAGTACCCCCAACCAGTCCAACCTCTTCTCTTCTACCCCCGGCCAGTCAAACATCTCCCCTTCTACCCCCAGCCAGTCCAAACTCTCCTCTAGTACCCCCAGCCAGTCCAATCTCTCCTCTACTACCCCCAGCCAGTCCAACCTCTCCTCTAGTACCCCCAGCCAGTCCAATCTCTCCTCTACTACCCCCAGCCAGTCCAACCTCTCCTCTAGTACCCCCAGCCAGTCCAATCTCTCCTCTACTACCCCTAGCCAGTCCAACCTCTCCTCTAGTACCCCCAGCCAGTCCAATCTCTCCTCTACTACCCCCAGCCAGTCCAACCTCTCCTTTAGTACCCCCAGCCAATCTAACATCTCCCCTTCTACCCCCAGCCAGTCCAAACTCTCCTCTAGTACCCCCAGCCAGTCCAATCTCTCCTCTACTACCCCCAGCCAGTCCAACCTCTCCTCTAGTACCCCCAGCCAGTCTAACCTCTCCTCTAGTACCCCCAGCCAGTCCCAACCTCTCCTCTAGTACCCCCAGCCAGTCCAACCTCTCCTCTAGTACCCCCAGCCAGTCCACCCTCTCCTATAGTACACCCAGCCAGTCAAACCTCTCCTCTCCTACCCCCAGTCAGTCCAACCTCTCCTCTAGTACCCCCAGCCAGTCCAACCTCTCCTTTTCTACCCCCAGCCTGTCCAACCTCTCCTCTAGTACCCCCAGCCAGTCCAACCTCTCCTCTTCTACCCAAAGCCAGTCCAACATCTCCTCTAGTACCCCCAGCCAGTCCAACTTCTGCTCTAGTACCCCCAGCCAGTCCAACCTCTCCTCTAGTACCCCCAGCCAGTCCAACCTCTCCTCTTCTACCCCCAGCCAGTCCCAACCTCTCCTCTAGTACCCCCAGCCAGTCCAACCTCTCCTCTAGTACACCCAGCCAGTCCCAACCTCTCCTCTAGTTCCCCCAGCCAGTCCAACCTCTCTTCTAGTACCCCCAGAGAGTCCAACCTCTCCTCTTCTACACCCAGCCAGTCTAACATCTCCCCTTCTACCCCCAGCCAGTCCAACCTCTCCTCTTCTACCCCCAGCCAGTTCAACCTCTCCTCTAGTACCCCAGCCAGTCCGACCTCTCCTCTAGTCCCACTATCCAGTACCCCCAGCCAGTCCCAACCTATCCTCTAGTACCCCCAGCCAGTCCACCCTCTCCTCTAGTACCCCCAGCCAGCCCAACCTCTCCTCTAATATCCCAAGCCAGTCAAACCTCTCCTCTAGTACCCCCAGCCAGTCCAACCTCTCCTCTAATACCCTCAGCCAGTCAAACCTCTCCTCTTCTACCCCCAGCCAGTCAAACCTCTCCTCTAATATCCCAAGCCAGTCAAACCTCTCCTCTTCTACCCCCAGAGAGTCCAACCTCTCCTCTTCTACACCCAGCCAGTCTAACATCTCCCCTTCTACCCCCAGCCAGTCCAACCTCTCCTCTTCTACCCCCAGCCAGTTCAACCTCTCCTCTAGTACCCCAGCCAGTCCGACCTCTCCTCTAGTCCCCCTATCCAGTACCCCCAGCCAGTCCCAACCTCTCCTCTTCTACCCCCTGCCAGTCCCAAAATCTCCTCTAGTTCCCCCAGCCAGTCCAACCTCTCCTCTAGTACCCCCAGCCAGTCCAACCTCTCCTCTTCTACCCCCAGCCAGTCCCAAAATCTCCTCTAGTTCCACGAGCCAGTCCAACCTCTCCTCTAGTACCCCCAGCCAGTCCCAACCTCTCCTCTAGTACCCCCAGCCAGTCCAACCTCTCCTCTAGTACACCCAGCCAGTATCCCCAGCCAGTCCAACCTCTCCTCTTCTAACCCCAGCCAGTCCAACCTGTCCTGTAGTACCCCCAGCCAGTCCAACCTCTCCTCTAGTTCCACGAGCCAGTCCAACCTCTCCTCTAGTACCCCCAGCCAGTCCCAACCTCTCCTCTAGTACCCCCAGCCAGTCCAACCTCTCCTCTAGTACACCCAGCCAGTATCCCCAGCCAGTCCAACCTCTCCTCTTCTAACCCCAGCCAGTCCAACCTCTCCTGTAGTACCCCCAGCCAGTCCAACCTCTCCTCTAGTTCCCCCAGCAAGTCCGACCTCTCCTCTAGTACCCCCAGCCAGTCCAACTTCTCCTCTAGTACCCCCAGCCAGTCCAACCTCTCCTCTTCTACCCCCAGCCAGTCCAACCTCTCCTCTAGTACCCCCAGCCAGTCCAACCTCTCATCTTCTACCCCCAGCCAGTCCAACCTCTCCTCTAGTACCCCCAGCCAGTCCAAACTCTCCTCTTCTACCCCCAGTCAGCCCAACCACTCCTCTAGTACCCCCAGCCAGTCCAACCTCTCCTCTAGTACCCCCAGACAGTCCAATCTCTCCTCTACTACCCCCAGCCAGTCCAACCTCTCCTCTAGTACCCCCAGCCAGTCCAACCTCTCCTCTAGTACCCCCAGCCAGTTCAACCTCTCCTCTAGTACCCCAGCCAGTCCGACCTCTCCTCTAGTCCCCCTAGCCAGTACCCCCAGCCAGTCCAAACCTCTCCTCTTCTACCCCCTGCCAGTCCCAAAATCTCCTCTAGTTCCCCCAGCCAGTCCAACCTCTCCTCTAGTACCCCCAGCCAGTCCAACCTCTCCTCTTCTACCCCAGCCAGTCCCAAAATCTCCTCTAGTTCCACGAGCCAGTCCAACCTCTCCTCTAGTACCCCCAGCCAGTCCCAACCTCTCCTCTAGAACCCCCAGCCAGTCCAACCTCTCCTCTAGTACCCCCAGCCAGTCCCAACCTCTCCTCTAGTACCCCCAGCCAGTCCAAACTCTCCTCTAGTACCCCCAGCCAGTCCACCCTCTCCTATAGTACACCCAGCCAGTCAAACCTCTCCTCTAATATCCCAAGCCAGTCAAACCTCTCCTCTAGTACTCCCAGCCAGTCCACCCTCTCCTCTAGTACCCCCAGCCAGCCCAACCTCTCCTCTTCTACCCCCAGTCAGTCCAACCTCTCCTCTAGTACCCCCAGCCAGTCCAACCTCTCCTTTTCTACCCCCAGCCTGTCCAACCTCTCCTCTAGTACCCCCAGCCAGTCCAACCTCTCCTCTTCTACCCAAAGCCAGTCCAACATCTCCTCTAGTACCCCCAGCCAGTCCAACTTCTGCTCTAGTACCCCCAGCCAGTCCAACCTCTCCTCTAGTACCCCCAGCCAGTCCAACCTCTCCTCTTCTACCCCCAGACAGTCCAATCTCTCCTCTACTACCCCCAGCCAGTCCAACCTCTCCTCTAGTACCCCCAGCCAGTCCAACCTCTCCTCTAGTACCCCCAGCCAGTTCAACCTCTCCTCTAGTACCCCAGCCAGTCCGACCTCTCCTCTAGTCCCCCTAGCCAGTACCCCCAGCCAGTCCAAACCTCTCCTCTTCTACCCCCTGCCAGTCCCAAAATCTCCTCTAGTTCCCCCAGCCAGTCCAACCTCTCCTCTAGTACCCCCAGCCAGTCCAACCTCTCCTCTTCTACCCCAGCCAGTCCCAAAATCTCCTCTAGTTCCACGAGCCAGTCCAACCTCTCCTCTAGTACCCCCAGCCAGTCCCAACCTCTCCTCTAGAACCCCCAGCCAGTCCAACCTCTCCTCTAGTACCCCCAGCCAGTCCCAACCTCTCCTCTAGTACCCCCAGCCAGTCCAAACTCTCCTCTAGTACCCCCAGCCAGTCCACCCTCTCCTATAGTACACCCAGCCAGTCAAACCTCTCCTCTAATATCCCAAGCCAGTCAAACCTCTCCTCTAGTACTCCCAGCCAGTCCACCCTCTCCTTTAGTACCCCCAGCCAGCCCAACCTCTCCTCTTCTACCCCCAGTCAGTCCAACCTCTCCTCTAGTACCCCCAGCCAGTCCAACCTCTCCTTTTCTACCCCCAGCCTGTCCAACCTCTCCTCTAGTACCCCCAGCCAGTCCAACCTCTCCTCTTCTACCCAAAGCCAGTCCAACATCTCCTCTAGTACCCCCAGCCAGTCCAACTTCTGCTCTAGTACCCCCAGCCAGTCCAACCTCTCCTCTAGTACCCCCAGCCAGTCCAACCTCTCCTCTTCTACCCCCAGACAGTCCAATCTCTCCTCTACTACCCCCAGCCAGTCCAACCTCTCCTCTAGTACCCCCAGCCAGTCCAACCTCTCCTCTAGTACCCCCAGCCAGTTCAACCTCTCCTCTAGTACCCCAGCCAGTCCGACCTCTCCTCTAGTCCCCCTAGCCAGTACCCCCAGCCAGTCCAAACCTCTCCTCTTCTACCCCCTGCCAGTCCCAAAATCTCCTCTAGTTCCCCCAGCCAGTCCAACCTCTCCTCTAGTACCCCCAGCCAGTCCAACCTCTCCTCTTCTACCCCAGCCAGTCCCAAAATCTCCTCTAGTTCCACGAGCCAGTCCAACCTCTCCTCTAGTACCCCCAGCCAGTCCCAACCTCTCCTCTAGAACCCCCAGCCAGTCCAACCTCTCCTCTAGTACCCCCAGCCAGTCCCAACCTCTCCTCTAGTACCCCCAGCCAGTCCAAACTCTCCTCTAGTACCCCCAGCCAGTCCACCCTCTCCTATAGTACACCCAGCCAGTCAAACCTCTCCTCTAATATCCCAAGCCAGTCAAACCTCTCCTCTAGTACTCCCAGCCAGTCCACCCTCTCCTCTAGTACCCCCAGCCAGCCCAACCTCTCCTCTTCTACCCCCAGTCAGTCCAACCTCTCCTCTAGTACCCCCAGCCAGTCCAACCTCTCCTTTTCTACCCCCAGCCTGTCCAACCTCTCCTCTAGTACCCCCAGCCAGTCCAACCTCTCCTCTTCTACCCAAAGCCAGTCCAACATCTCCTCTAGTACCCCCAGCCAGTCCAACTTCTGCTCTAGTACCCCCAGCCAGTCCAACCTCTCCTCTAGTACCCCCAGCCAGTCCAACCTCTCCTCTTCTACCCCCAGCCAGTCCCATCCTCTCCTCTAGTACCCCCAGCCAGTCCAACCTCTCCTCTAGTACACCCAGCCAGTCCCAACCTCTCCTCTAGTTCCCCCAGCCAGTCCAACCTCTCTTCTAGTACCCCCAGAGAGTCCAACCTCTCCTCTTCTACACCCAGCCAGTCTAACATCTCCCCTTCTACCCCCAGCCAGTCCAACCTCTCCTCTTCTACCCCCAGCCAGTTCAACCTCTCCTCTAGTACCCCAGCCAGTCCGACCTCTCCTCTAGTCCCCCTATCCAGTACCCCCAGCCAGTCCCAACCTCTCCTCTTCTACCCCCTGCCAGTCCCAAAATATCCTCTAGTTCCCCCAGCCAGTCCAACCTCTCCTCTAGTACCCCCAGCCAGTCCAACCTCTCCTCTTCTACCCCCAGCCAGTCCCAAAATCTCCTCTAGTTCCACGAGCCAGTCCAACCTCTCCTCTAGTACCCCCAGCCAGTCCAATCTCTCCTCTACTACCCCCAGCCAGTCCAACCTCTCCTCTAGTACCCCCAGCCAGTCCAATCTCTCCTCTACTACCCCTAGCCAGTCCAACCTCTCCTCTAGTACCCCCAGCCAGTCCAATCTCTCCTCTACTACCCCCAGCCAGTCCAACCTCTCCTTTAGTACCCCCAGCCAATCTAACATCTCTCCTTCTACCCCCAGCCAGTCCAAACTCTCCTCTAGTACCCCCAGCCAGTCCAATCTCTCCTCTACTACCCCCAGCCAGTCCAACCTCTCCTCTAGTACCCCCAGCCAGTCTAACCTCTCCTCTAGTACCCCCAGCCAGTCCCAACCTCTCCTCTAGTACCCCCAGCCAGTCCAACCTCTCCTCTAGTACCCCCAGCCAGTCCACCCTCTCCTATAGTACACCCAGCCAGTCAAACCTCTCCTCTCGTACCCCCAGTCAATCCAACCTCTCCTCTAGTACCCCCAGCCAGTCCAACCTCTCCTTTTCTACCCCCAGCCTGTCCAACCTCTCCTCTAGTACCCCCAGCCAGTCCAACCTCTCCTCTTCTACCCAAAGCCAGTCCAACATCTCCTCTAGTACCCCCAGCCAGTCCAACTTCTGCTCTAGTACCCCCAGCCAGTCCAACCTCTCCTCTAGTACCCCCAGCCAGTCCAACCTCTCCTCTTCTACCCCCAGCCAGTCCCAACCTCTCCTCTAGTACCCCCAGCCAGTCCAACCTCTCCTCTAGTACACCCAGCCAGTCCCAACCTCTCCTCTAGTTCCCCCAGCCAGTCCAACCTCTCTTCTAGTACCCCCAGAGAGTCCAACCTCTCCTCTTCTACACCCAGCCAGTCTAACATCTCCCCTTCTACCCCCAGCCAGTCCAACCTCTCCTCTTCTACCCCCAGCCAGTTCAACCTCTCCTCTAGTACCCCAGCCAGTCCGACCTCTCCTCTAGTCCCCCTATCCAGTACCCCCAGCCAGTTCATCCTCTCCTCTTCTACCCCCTGCCAGTCCCAAAATCTCCTCTAGTTCCCCCAGCCAGTCCAACCTCTCCTCTAGTACCCCCAGCCAGTCCAACCTCTCCTCTTCTACCCCCAGCCAGTCCCAAAATCTCCTCTAGTTCCACGAGCCAGTCCAACCTCTCCTCTAGTACCCCCAGCCAGTCCCAACCTCTCCTCTAGTACCCCCAGCCAGTCCAACCTCTCCTCTAGTACACCCAGCCAGTATCCCCAGCCAGTCCAACCTCTCCTCTTCTAACCCCAGCCAGTCCAACCTCTCCTGTAGTACCCCCAGCCAGTCCAACCTCTCCTCTAGTTCCACGAGCCAGTCCAACCTCTCCTCTAGTACCCCCAGCCAGTCCCAACCTCTCCTCTAGTACCCCCAGCCAGTCCAACCTCTCCTCTAGTACACCCAGCCAGTATCCCCAGCCAGTCCAACCTCTCCTCTTCTAACCCCAGCCAGTCCAACCTCTCCTGTAGTACCCCCAGCCAGTCCAACCTCTCCTCTAGTTCCCCCAGCAAGTCCGACCTCTCCTCTAGTACCCCCAGCCAGTCCAACCTCTCCTCTAGTACCCCCAGCCAGTCCAACCTCTCCTCTTCTACCCCCAGCCAGTCCAACCTCTCCTCTAGTACCCCCAGCCAGTCCAACCTCTCATCTTCTACCCCCAGCCAGTCCAACCTCTCCTCTAGTACCCCCAGCCAGTCCAAACTCTCCTCTTCTACCCCCAGTCAGCCCAACCACTCCTCTAGTACTCCCAGCCAGTCCAACCTCTCCTCTAGTACCCCCAGCCAGTCCAACCTCTCCTCTAGTACCCCCAGCCAGTTCAACCTCTCCTCTAGTACCCCAGCCAGTCCGACCTCTCCTCTAGTCCCCCTAGCCAGTACCCCCAGCCAGTCCAAACCTCTCCTCTTCTACCCCCTGCCAGTCCCAAAATCTCCTCTAGTTCCCCCAGCCAGTCCAACCTCTCCTCTAGTACCCCCAGCCAGTCCAACCTCTCCTCTTCTACCCCAGCCAGTCCCAAAATCTCCTCTAGTTCCACGAGCCAGTCCAACCTCTCCTCTAGTACCCCCAGCCAGTCCCAACCTCTCCTCTAGAACCCCCAGCCAGTCCAACCTCTCCTCTAGTACCCCCAGCCAGTCCCAACCTCTCCTCTAGTACCCCCAGCCAGTCCAACCTCTCCTCTAGTACCCCCAGCCAGTCCACCCTCTCCTATAGTACACCCAGCCAGTCAAACCTCTCCTCTCCTACCCCCAGTCAGTCCAACCTCTCCTCTAGTACCCCCAGCCAGTCCAACCTCTCCTTTTCTACCCCCAGCCTGTCCAACCTCTCCTCTAGTACCCCCAGCCAGTCCAACCTCTCCTCTTCTACCCAAAGCCAGTCCAACATCTCCTCTAGTACCCCCAGCCAGTCCAACTTCTGCTCTAGTACCCCCAGCCAGTCCAACCTCTCCTCTAGTACCCCCAGCCAGTCCAACCTCTCCTCTTCTACCCCCAGCCAGTCCCAACCTCTCCTCTAGTACCCCCAGCCAGTCCAACCTCTCCTCTAGTACACCCAGCCAGTCCCAACCTCTCCTCTAGTTCCCCCAGCCAGTCCAACCTCTCTTCTAGTACCCCCAGAGAGTCCAACCTCTCCTCTTCTACACCCAGCCAGTCTAACATCTCCCCTTCTACCCCCAGCCAGTCCAACCTCTCCTCTTCTACCCCCAGCCAGTTCAACCTCTCCTCTAGTACCCCAGCCAGTCCGACCTCTCCTCTAGTCCCCCTATCCAGTACCCCCAGCCAGTCCCAACCTCTCCTCTTCTACCCCCTGCCAGTCCCAAAATCTCCTCTAGTTCCCCCAGCCAGTCCAACCTCTCCTCTAGTACCCCCAGCCAGTCCAACCTCTCCTCTTCTACCCCCAGCCAGTCCCAAAATCTCCTCTAGTTCCACGAGCCAGTCCAACCTCTCCTCTAGTACCCCCAGCCATTCCCAACCTCTCCTCTAGTACCCCCAGCCAGTCCAACCTCTCCTCTAGTACACCCAGCCAGTATCCCCAGCCAGTCCAACCTCTCCTCTTCTAACCCCAGCCAGTCCAACCTCTCCTGTAGTACCCCCAGCCAGTCCAACCTCTCCTCTAGTTCCACGAGCCAGTCCAACCTCTCCTCTAGTACCCCCAGCCAGTCCCAACCTCTCCTCTAGTACCCCCAGCCAGTCCAACCTCTCCTCTAGTACACCCAGCCAGTATCCCCAGCCAGTCCAACCTCTCCTCTTCTAACCCCAGCCAGTCCAACCTCTCCTGTAGTACCCCCAGCCAGTCCAACCTCTCCTCTAGTTCCCCCAGCAAGTCCGACCTCTCCTCTAGTACCCCCAGCCAGTCCAACCTCTCCTCTAGTACCCCCAGCCAGTCCAACCTCTCCTCTTCTACCCCCAGCCAGTCCAACCTCTCCTCTAGTACCCCCAGCCAGTCCAACCTCTCATCTTCTACCCCCAGCCAGTCCAACCTCTCCTCTAGTACCCCCAGCCAGTCCAAACTCTCCTCTTCTACCCCCAGTCAGTCCAACCACTCCTCTAGTACCCCCAGCCAGTCCAACCTCTCCTCTAGTACCCCCAGACAGTCCAATCTCTCCTCTACTACCCCCAGCCAGTCCAACCTCTCCTCTAGTACCCCCAGCCAGTCCAACCTCTCCTCTAGTACCCCCAGCCAGTTCAACCTCTCCTCTAGTACCCCAGCCAGTCCGACCTCTCCTCTAGTCCCCCTAGCCAGTACCCCCAGCCAGTCCAAACCTCTCCTCTTCTACCCCCTGCCAGTCCCAAAATCTCCTCTAGTTCCCCCAGCCAGTCCAACCTCTCCTCTAGTACCCCCAGCCAGTCCAACCTCTCCTCTTCTACCCCAGCCAGTCCCAAAATCTCCTCTAGTTCCACGAGCCAGTCCAACCTCTCCTCTAGTACCCCCAGCCAGTCCCAACCTCTCCTCTAGAACCCCCAGCCAGTCCAACCTCTCCTCTAGTACACCCAGCCAGTATCCCCAGCCAGTCCAACCTCTCCTCTTCTAACCCCAGCCAGTCCAACCTCTCCTGTAGTACCCCCAGCCAGTCCAACCTCTCCTCTTCTACCCCCAGCAAGTCC
>NW_023493700.1:300000-494969 GCF_013265735.2 Oncorhynchus mykiss
ACAAGGCTGCATGAAGTGTGAACTGGAGTTTTCTTGGATCCATGAAAGAATGTGCTTTTGGAGAATGCAGGCATCGATCCCACTACCTCACGCATGCAAAGCATTTGAGCTAATTCCCCAGCCGTTTGGAATTTCCGCAAGAAGCAACCTAGGGGGTCCAGTCTCGTCAGGCTATGCTGTTGGTGGACTTGTTTGTTTACGTGCCAGCACTTGCAGAGGCTCGGTGCATTGCCACAATTGAGCAAAATAGCAAATGGCTGGTTAGCTCAGTTGGTTAGAGTGTGGTGCTAATAACGCCAAGGTCATGGGTTCGATCCCCGTACTGGCTATGATGTACATTTTGAGTGTCAAAATTGTGAGTCACATGCATGTGAATTGTCAAGGGTGCCACAGAATTTAAATTAGTGAATTGCCGAAATAGCTCAGTTGGGAGAGCGTTAGACTGAAGATCTAAAGGTCTCTGTTTCGGCATTTGTATTTGTTCTTTCTTCATGCTCTGGCTTCAAGGAAACTATCCACAGCTTTGTTTGTGGGCCTCAATGGTGTGTGCTACGCTGCTCCTCTGAAAGTAAGTAATTTCTTGCTTTTTCATCTGACATTTTGACATCAGTGTTACAGGAAAGTTGCTTGTCATTGTTACATGACAGTAGGTTGTCGTAAGACAAGGCTGCATGAAGTGTGAAGTGGGGCTTTCTTGGATCCACAAAAAAAAATGTTTTTGGGGATTGCGGGAATCGATCCCACGCATGCTAAGCAAACACAATACCAATTGATCAAATTCCCCAGCTGTTTGGAATTGCCACAAGGAGCAACCAAGAGTGTCCAGTCTTGTCAGGCTATGCTGTTGGTGGACTTGTTAGTTTGTGCTCCAGCACTTGCAGAGGCTCGGTGCATCTCAACAATTGTGCTCTGTAGCCAGCGGCCGGTTAGCTCAGTTGGTTAGAGTGTGTGATACGCTGCTCCTCTGAAAGTAAGTAATGTCTTTCTTTTTCATCTGACATTGTGACATCAGTGTTACATGAGAGTTTCTTGTCATTGTTACATGACAGTTTCTTGTCATTGTTTACATGACAGTAGGTTGTCATAAGACAAGGCTGCATGAAGTGTGAACTGGAGTTTTCTTGAATCCATGAAAGAATTTGCTTTTGGAGAATGCAGGCATTGATCCCACTACCTCATGCATGCAAAGCATTTGAGCTAATTCCCCAGCCGTTTGGAATTTCCGCAAGAAGCAACCTAGAGGGTCCAGTCTTGTCAGGCTATGCTGTTGGTGGACTTGTTTGTTTATGTGCCAGCACTTGCAGAGGCTTGGTGCATTTCAACAATTGAGCAAAATAGCAAATGGCCGGTTAGCTCAGTTGGTTAGAGTGTGGTGCTAATAACGCCAAGGTCATGGGTTCGATCCCCGTACTGGCTATGATGTACATTTTGAGTGTCAAAATTGTGAGTCACATGCATGTGAATTGTCAAGGGTGCCACAGAATTAAAATTAGTGAAATGCCGAAATAGCTCAGTTGGCAGAGCGTTACACTGAAGATCTAAAGGTCCCTGGTTCGATCCCTGGTTTCGGCATTTGTATTTGTTCTATCTTCATGCTCTGGCTTCAAGGAAACTATCCACAGCTTTGTTTGTGGGCCTCAATGGTGTGTGCTACGCTGCTCCTCTGAAAGTAAGTGATTTCTTGCTTTTTCATCTGACATTTTGACATCAGTGTTACAGGAAAGTTGCTTGTCATTGTTACATGACAGTAGGTTGTCGTAAGACAAGGCTGCATGAAGTGTGAACTGGAGCTTTCTTGGATCCACAACAAAAAATGTTTTTGGGGATTGCGGGAATCGATCCCACTAACTATAGCATGCTAAGCAAACACAATACCAATTGATCAAATTCCCGAGCTGTTTGGAACTGCCACAAGGAGCAACCAAGAGTGTCCAGTCTTGTCAGGCTATGCTGTTGGTGGACTTGTTAGTTTGTGCTCCAGCACTTGCAGAGGCTCGGTGCATCTCAACAATTGTGCTCTGTAGCCAGCGGCCGGTTAGCTCAGTTGGTTAGAGTGTGTGATACGCTGCTCCTCTGAAAGTAAGTAATGTCTTTCTTTTTCATCTGACATTGTGACATCAGTGTTACATGAGAGTTTCTTGTCATTGTTACATGACAGTTTCTTGTCATTGTTTACATGACAGTAGGTTGTCATAAGACAAGGCTGCATGAAGTGTGAACTGGAGTTTTCTTGGATCCATGAAAGAATTTGCTTTTGGAGAATGCAGGCATCGATCCCACTACCTCACGCATGCAAAGCATTTGAGCTAATTCCCCAGCCGTTTGGAATTTCCGCAAGAAGCAACCTAGAGGGTCCAGTCTCGTCAGGCTATGCTGTTGGTGGACTTGTTTGTTTACGTGCCAGCACTTGCAGAGGCTCGGTGCATTGCCACAATTGAGCAAAATAGCAAATGGCTGGTTAGCTCAGTTGGTTAGTGTGTGGTGCTAATAACGCCAAGGTCATGGGTTCGATCCCCGTACTGGCTATGATGTACATTTTGAGTGTCAAAATTGTGAGTCACATGCATGTGAATTGTCAAGGGTGCCACAGAATTGAAATTAGTGAAATGCCGAAATAGCTCAGTTGGGAGAGCGTTAGACTGAAGATCTAAAGGTCCCTGGTTCGATCCCTGGTTTCGGCATTTGTAATTGTTCTGGCTTCAAGGAAAGTATCCACAGCTTTGTTTGTGGGCCTCAATGGTGTGTGCTACGCTGCTCCTCTGTAAGTTATTTCTTGCTTTTTCATCTGACATTTTGACATCAGTGTTACAGGAAAGTTGCTTGTCATCGTTACATGACTGTAGGTTGTTGTAAGGCAAGGCTGCATGAAGTGTGAACTGGAGCTTTCTTGGATCAACAATAAAAATTGTTTTTGTGGAATGCGGGCATCGATCCCACTACCTATAGCATGCTAAGCAAACGCAATACCAATTGATCAAATTCCCCAGCTGTTTGGAATTGCCACAAGGAGCAACCAAGAGTGTCCATTCTTGTCAGGCTATGCTGTTGGTGGACTTGTTAGTTTGCGCTCCAGCACTTCCAGAGGCTCGGTGTATCTCAAAAATTGCACGCAATAGCTAGAGGCAGGTTAGCTCAGTTTGTTAGAGTGTGGTGCTAATAACGCCAAGGTCATGGGTTCGATCCCTGTACTGACTATGATGTACATTTTGAGTGTCAAAATTGTGAGTCACATGCTTGTGAATTGTAAAGGGTGCCACAGAATTAAGTTTGGTGAATTGCTGAAATAGCTCATTTGGGAGAGCATTAGACTGAAGATATAAAGGTCCCTGGTTAGATCCGGGGTTTTGGCATTTGTATTTGTTCTTTCTTTATGCTCTGGCTTCAAGGAAACTATACACAGCTTTGTTTGTGGGCCTCAATGGTGTGTGCTACGCTGCTCCTCTGAACGTAAGTAATGTCTTGCTTTTTCATCTGACATTTTGACATCAGTGTTACAGGAAAGTTGCTTGTCATCGTTACATGACTGTAGGTTGTTGTAAGACAAGGCTGCATGAAGTGTGAACTTGAGCTTTCTTGGATCCACAATAAAAATTGTTTTTGTGGAATGCGGGCATCGATCCCACTACCTATAGCATGCTAAGCAAACACAATACCAATTGATCAAATTCCCCAGCTGTTTGGAATTGCCACAAGGAGCAACCAAGAGTGTCCATTCTTGTCAGGCTATGCTGTTGGTGGACTTGTTAGTTTGCGCTCCAGCACTTCCAGAGGCTCGGTGTATCTCAAAAATTGCACGCAATAGCTAGAGGCAGGTTAGCTCAGTTTGTTAGAGTGTGTTGCTAATAACGCCAAGGTCATGGGTTCGATCCCTGTACTGACTATGATGTACATTTTGAGTGTCAAAATTGTGAGTCACATGCTTGTGAATTGTAAAGGGTGCCACAGAATTAAGTTTGGTGAATTGCCGAAATAGCTCAGTTGGGAGAGCATTAGACTGAAGATCTAAAGGTCCCTGGTTAGATCCGGGGTTTTGGCATTTGTATTTGTTCTTTCTTTATGCTCTGGCTTCAAGGAAACTATACACAGCTTTGTTTGTGGGCCTCAATGGTGTGTGCTACGCTGCTCCTCTGAACGTAAGTAATGTCTTGCTTTTTCATCTGACATTTTGACATCAGTGTTACAGGAAAGTTGCTTGTCATTGTTACATGACAGTAGGTTGTCGTAAGACAAGGCTGCACGAAGTGTGAACTGGAGCTTTCTTGGATCCACAACAAAAAATGTTTTTGGGGATTGCGGGAATCGATCCCACTAACTATAGCATGCTAAGCAAACACAATACCAATTGATCAAATTCCCCAGCTGTTTGGAATTGCCACAAGGAGCAACCAAGAGTGTCCAGTCTTGTCAGGCTATGCTGTTGGTGGACTTGTTAGTTTGTGCTCCAGCACTTGCAGAGGCTCGGTGCATCTCAACAATTGTGCTCTGTAGCCAGCGGCCGGTAAGCTCAGTTGGTTAGAGTGTGTGATACGCTGCTCTCTGAAAGTAAGTAATGAATGTCTTTCTTTTTCATCTGACATTGTGACATCAGTGTTACATGAGAGTTTCTTGTCATTGTTACATGACAGTTTCTTGTCATTGTTTAAAAATAAAGAGCTGTCAAGTCATGGCGAAAGAACTGGGGAACGATGAACCTGTGGTGTCCTTTTTGAACTTGCCAGCATATATTACGGATGATGAAATATATGAGAAATTACAAGGATGGAAAGTGAACGCGACAACACCAATCAAGAGGAGGATGTGGCCAGTAACGGACATTGTGGACGGGACGAGATTTTGTAAGGTGAAGTTTACGGACAGCGTGCAATCATTGCCTTACTCAACAAAGTTCAATACTGTCGAAGGATTTGAATATTTCCGAGTGATCCACGATAACCAAGTTAAGGTATGTAGACTATGTATTCAACCGGGACACATACTTAAAGAATGTCCAGAATTTATATGTCATAAATGTGGTGAACAAGGGCATTATGCCAGGGAATGTTCGAACATCGGTGATATATGTAGAAGGTGTGACAGACCTAAGGACAGATATAAATGTAAGAAGGGGAGTGATGTCTTATTTCTTATTTCATTACTGAAGAAGATGAGGGGAGTGTGGCTATGGAGAGAGAATTAGAGAGTGATATGGAAAGTGTGTCGCAGGTGATTCCAGAGACAGCTATAGATGTGCTTGGAGAGTATGCAATTCCTTCTGGCAGTACTCGAGACGCAGTCTTGGTCTCTGCTGCTGACAAGGTGGAGCAGCAGCACAGGATTGGTGAATTAGACACACAGGTAGAGATGGTGCAAGGTACTTCTCAGGTGCCTGAACCAGCTTTAAGCCTGTGTGAAAATGACACCAAGGAGAGGGCTGGGTCCACTGGAGTTGACGGCACGGTTAAAGCGCATTTTACAAAAGGCTTGAATGTTGCTCCCCTCATAAGTCCAAGTCATGAGTCGGACGAAGAAATAGAGAGTGAGGATTTTCAGCTGTTTGCTAGAAATAAGAGATCATTGACGAAAGCTTGGGAGGTGATGGGATCTGGTAAAAAGAAAAAGTCTATTTTGAAATGACATGTTTGTCTTTGACTATATTTCTGCATACATTAACAATGATTAAAGTTGCATCACTAAATGGGAACAGTCTGAGAAATATGAACAAATTGGAGCAGGTTTTGGTGTCTGTGAAAGCTGACATGTGGTGTTTTCAAGAGACTAATTGGACAGACTCCAAAATGTTGGAGATTAAGAGCAAATGGTCTGTGCTAATGTTTTGTAGTCACGGAAGTGAAAAAACATGTGGAGTAGCTATTTTGGTAAAAAATGATGTGGTTCAAAATGTCAAGCAGGTATATACAGATAATCAGGGCAGACTTATTGTTATTGAGTTTGAAGTGCAAAATGTCATTTTTCGTCTAATTAATGTTTATGCTTCGAATATTGAATCGGAAAGGAGAGATATGTTTAATAACCTAAGATCACTGTGTTCAGAAAATTGTATACTGGTAGGAGATTTTAACGTGAAGTGTATTAGAATGGATGTCTCGAGATGTGATAGTTTCAAACATGATTCGTCTAGAAATGCTTTATGGGAATTAATGAAAAATGAGAATCTTGTAGATATATGGAGGGCTGAACATTTAAATAGAAGAGTGTTTTCGAGAAGGCAGGTGGTGTTAAATGAACTAAAACAATGCAGAATTGATTTATGTTTAGTAAAAGAAGATGTGATACAGCAGGTTCAGAAGATGTCATATAACTTTACAGCATACAGTGATCATGCAGTAATGTCATTTCAGATAGGAGAATGTGTGTTTATGGTGGGAGGAAGTGAAAGTTAAAGCAAAAAACAGGAGTATTAGGTACTTTAAAAATCGTAACCGTGTAGATAAGGTGAAAGAAAAAATGCTTAGAAATAGGATGTTACGTGAACTTGAAAAGGCCGATGCTGATCCAGACTATGATGTTGAGAACTATTTGAAAATCCATGCAGAGCTAGGGTTTTATGAAAAAAAGAAATGTTTAGGTGCTATTGTTAGGAGTAAGGCACAGTATGCCTTGGAGGGAGAGAAATGTACTTCCTTTTTTCTGAGTCTTGAAAAACGAAAGCAATTTAAGAGTTATATTTTAGAATTGGAAAATGAAAAAGGTGTAAAGGTAAATGATTTTGTTGATATCGTAGATTCAGTTGAATCCTTTTACAGAAATCTTTATAAAAAGAATGATGTGGACAAAGTGTGTGTTGCAAAAGTGTTGGAGAAAATCAGTGCCAAAGTATCTCAGGCAGATAGAAGGATGTGTGATGAAGAGATTTCAATTATAGAAATCAAGGAAGCAATTGAGAACACTCAAGGAAATAAAAGTCCAGGTTTGGATGGTTTAACAAATGAATTCTATAAAGATTTTGTGGATACTTTGGCACCCATTTTATTGAAGGTTTTTCAGTATATGGAAGAGAATAAGGAAATCCCTGAGTCTATGTCAATTGGTATGTTAACCATCTTATTTAAAAATAGAGGCAGTAGGTTAAAGTTAGAAAATTATAGGCCTATTAGTCTTCTAAATTCAGATTATAAAATACTGACTCAAGTTTTAGCTAATAGGATGAAAAAGGTGATTGGACGTATTATTACATCAACACAAGCCTACTGAATACCTGGAAGAGATGTTGCAGATGTAATTTGTACAATTAGAGATGTTGTTAAGCAAATGAAAAATGAAGGTGGTATAGTTTTAAGTTTAGATTTTAAGAAAGCTTTTGATAAAGTGGAACATAGTTTTCTGCTACAGACTTTGGAGAGGTTTGGTTTTGGGCCAAAATTTGTATCTTGGATTAACTTGTTGTATAGTGGAGCAAAAAGTTGTGTTAAATGTAACGGAGTGTTAACAGATACTTTCCCTATAGAGAGGTAAGTAAGGCAGGGTTGTCCTTTGTCAGCTCTATTGTACAGTGTTTCTACGGAACCTTTAGCTGTTTTAATACTTGGAGACAAAGAGGTGAGGGGTGTTGGAATCCCAGGTGGTGGTGTCAGTGTTATACATCAGTACACTGATGACACTACTTTTACTGTGAAGGATGTAGGTAGCATTGAAAGCATTATGAAAATCATAGATATCTACTGTAAGGCATCGGGGGCTGAAGTTAATATAGAGAAGACGGAAATTATGTTTTTGGGGGATATCAATGCAAATAAGTGTGAGATTCCATTTAAGGTAGCTAAGGATTTTATGAAGGTGCTCGGAGTAAATATTGGTGTAAAGGAGAAAGAGGCAAGGGATATAACTTGGACGGGGATCCTCAATAAAATCAAGCTAACTTTGAATTTCTGGAAAAATAGAAAATTAAAGTTAAAAGGTAAAGTAATTGTAGTAAATGCTTTGGTATCATCTAAACTTGTGTATATTTTGGGAGTTCTAGACATGCCAGAGTGGGTTATAAATGAATTGAATAATGTGGTGTCTAATTTTATATGGGATGGTAAAGGTGTTAGATTTGCGCAGAAAACATTGATAGCGGACTATGATGATGGAGGTTTAAAACTTTTGACATTAAAAGAAAAGCTATTAGGATAAAAACAGTAAAGAAATATTTATATGACAGTTTAGATTATGGCTGGAAACATTTTTTCAAAGTCTATTTAGATGAGAGTGGTGGATGTGAAGATAATGGTTTGTTGATGGGTCTTAAAAGGAAAATGTGTGAAAAGGTACCAGATTTTTATAAAGAAGTGCTAAATGCATGGGCAGAGTTGTTGCCTAATGTGTATTATGAGTGTGGGCATATTGACCTAATTATGAATCATCCTGTTTTTCTAAATGAGAAAATTAAGTACGAAGAAAAGGTGTTATATAGTGAAGTATTCATGAGTGCAGGTCTTAGACAGATAAAAGATTACACATATGAGGTAATTCCAGGTTTTTTTCCTGAAGAAGCTATTTTTGACACCATCCATGAATGGGATGTAGAGGTGGGTAGGGGAACAGTGAAGAATATGTACGAGAAGATAAAAGAAAGTATACCAAACACATGGGTGGATTTAATAAATAGTGAAGTTGTTAGAGAAGATTTATTTGTCTTTCCTAATTTATTTATTGGTAACAGTAAGGAGAAGGCTCAGTTATCTAGTATCCCGGTGAAACAATTCTATAAAATAATGGTAGAGAAAAATGTGAAAAGGCCAGCTGCGGAGAAAGTTTGGAAAGGAATTTTTCCAACTTTGGACGTAAAAAAGACATGGAAAACTTTAAATGTAAAATATAATAGAATGGAATGTGAAAGTAACGATTTTAAAATAAGGCATAATCGTATATATACAAAGGTGGTGTTACATCAAATCAATAGGGAAATAAAAAGAGAATGTGATCTATGTGGTGAGTTACCGGAAAATGTAATACATTTGTTTGTGGAATGTTAAAAGTTAAAATATTTATTTTGTAAGGTAAAGGGAATGATACATAGAAACTGATGGTGATATTTGTAAAAAATATGTGTGGAATGAATTGGTGTTATTTGGCGTGGCTGGTAAATGTGAGGGTGTTAATGTTGTTTTGTTAAATGTTGCTTTGAGTTTTGTGAGGTATGCTATTTTTTGTAGGAGGAATTGTGCTTTTTTTGAGGGGAAGAGGGTAAGGGTGTGGGATATTTTTGTAGTATTGTTTAAGAAGCATATAGATATGTTTCATTGTTATGGAAGGGAATGTTTTGATAAAGCTTTTGTGGAGGGGAGTGGGTTGATTTCAAGGCTGGATGGTGGAAGAATTACTTCCACCATCTTATAAATTGTGTACAGACTCCACAAGAAGGTTTTAGTTTGATTCATCAATACGCAGATGATACCACTATAACAGTTAGAGATGAGGGAAGTGTAAAAAGGGTGATGGAGTGTTTTAAAGTATATGGACAAGCATCAGGTGCAAAGGTTAACATGGAGAAGTCAGTTGTAATGTATATTGGGAAGATTAATGAGGGGAATTTTACATTTAAGGTGGTAAAAGATTATTTTAAGGTGTTAGGAGTGTTTTTAGGGGTGAACGAAATAGAAGCTAGGGATTTGACATGGAGTGGTGTGATAAATAAAGTTAGGAAGGTAGTAAATATATGGAGGGGGAGGTCTTTGAAGTTAAAAGGGAAAGTCATTGTGATAAATTCCTTGTTGATGTCAATTTTTATTTATGTAATGAATGTTTTGGATATGCCAGAATGGGTTTTATCTGAAATGAATAAGATTTTAGTTGATTTTTTATGGGACGGGAAGGGGGTGAAAATTGCTTTTAAAACTTTGATTGCAGGTTATGAGGAGGGGGGTTTGAAGTTGGTAGATTTAAGTGTAAGGAAAACTGCAATTAGAGTTAAAATGGTACGGAAATATTTATTTGGTGAATTGGATTATGGGTGGAAAAGGTTTTTTAAAGATTATTTGCAAGAGGTTGGGAGGGTGGGGGACAATGGTTTATTGATGAGTATGAAGAAAGAAATGTTAGGAAATATACCGTTGTTTTATAGAGAAGTGTTTGAGGCTTGGGGGCAATTTTTACCAAATATTTATTATGAATGTACCATTTTAGAAGATATTTTATATCAACCGATATTTTTAAATCCAAAGATAAAGTGTAATAATATGACGTTATTTTGTAAATATTTTATGAGGGCTGGGATGAGGCAGATAGGTGACATTGTACTGTATATGAGGTAATTCCTGGGTTCCTTCCGTTGCAGGCAATATATGATAATGTGGTTGAAATAGATGAAGAGATTAGTAAAACTACTGTGGAGAATATGTACAAGAAAATATTAGGATGTATTCCTGGGGAGTGGGTGATTTTAATAAATAAAGAGGTGGCTAAAAGATCTAGAGGGTTTACCGGTTTTATATCATGAAAGTAATGGGGAGAAACATGATTTATCAGGTTTAAAAGTTAAAATGGTTTATAGTAAATGTATTTTAAAAGAGATAAAAGTTCCTGCGTCGGAAAAAGTGTGGTCTAGGGTGTTTGCAAATATGGATGTGAAATCAATATGGAAGAATGTAAATGTAAAATATAATGAGTGTGAAGACAATGATTTTAAATTGAAACATAATAGGATTTTTACAAATGTGGTTTTGCATCAAATAAATAGGGATATTAAAAGAGAATGTGATATTTGTGGTACAGGGGTGGAACATTTTATGCACTTTTTTGTTGAATGTAGCAGGTTAAAAGATTTTCATGAGTTTTTAAAAGGGCTTTTAGTAAAACATTGGGGGGAGGAGATTTTTAATGGGGTGGAATGGAAGAGATTCTTTATTTTTGGTATTAATGGGAAAAGTAAAGTTTTGAATTTTAATTTGGTTAATTATGTTTTAAGTCATGCTAGATATGCTGTAAGACAAAGAAGGAATATGGGTCATTATGAAGGGAAATGTGTGAGTGTGGAAGGTCTTTTTAGGAGGACTTTAGAAAATGATACAGAGATAATATATAAATACGGTGGAGGAAGTTTTGAAAAACTGTTTGTGTGGGGGAGTACTTTTATTGAAATAATGTCAAATGGGAAACTTGCATTTAATTATTAATTGGAATTAGTGAATGACTGTGTTTTAAATTGGTTTTCTTCTATTACTCTTCTGATGTTGTAAAAAGGGTGAATTGTTCATCCTCAATTATTACTGACTGAATGTTGCAAATATTGTGCGATTTTTCATAATAAAAAAAAATAAAAAAAAGTACGCCTGATCTCGTCCGATCTCGCCAGCTAAGCAGGGTCAGGCCTGGTTAGTACTTGGATGGGAGACCGCCTGGGAATACCAGGTGCTGTAAGCTTTTTGTCACTGCCTTGTGGAATTTCAACTCTTTGTCCGTTTTTTCCCACAAGGCTGAAATATGTGCCCTCGCTTTGAAATAAGTAAGCAAGGTTTGTTTGTATTTCATCCAACAATCTGTGCTACAAATTATGGCTACAGTATATGCAATTTCTTCCACTTTTTGAGTGACACAAAGATGCTTATCTAAATGGTGAAAAGGCAACAGCTGTTAATCAGGCTCACTTTGACTTTACATAGTGTACCAAGAGATTGTTTCTCGCTTATGGCCACACCGGCCTGAGTACGCATTTCCTGATTGGAGAAGTGACGACAGGTGCGAGTGTCTGAGCTGTGAGTGAGTGTTTGCTGGAGAGTGTCTGAGCTGTGAGTGAGTGTTTGCTGGAGAGTGTCTGAGCTGTGAGTGAGTGTTTGCTGGAGAGTGTCTGAGCTGTGAGTGAGTGTTTGCTGGAGAGTGTCTGAGCTGTGAGTGAGTGTTTGCTGGAGAGTGTCTGAGCTGTGAGTGAGTGTTTGCTGGAGAGCGTCTGAGCTGTGAGTGAGTGTTTGCTGGAGAGTGTCTGAGCTGTGAGTGAGTGTTTGCTGGAGAGTGTCTGAGCTGTGAGTGAGTGTTTGCTGGAGAGTGTCTGAGCTGTGAGTGAGTGTTTGCTGGAGAGTGTCTGAGCTGTGAGTGAGTGTTTGCTGGAGAGTGTCTGAGCTGTGAGTGAGTGTTTGCTGGAGAGTGTCTGAGCTGTGAGTGAGTGTTTGCTGGAGAGTGTCTGAGCTGTGAGTGAGTGTTTGCTGGAGAGTGTCTGAGCTGTGAGTGAGTGTTTGCTGGAGAGTGTCTGAGCTGTGAGAGAGTGTTTGCTGGAGAGTGTTTTGCTCGAGAGCTATTTTTGTTAAATTAATTGGTTTGTGCAATATAATTTATTATTTTCTTTAGTTGAATAGTTTAAAGTTTGGTTAGTCTTCCCCCTTGCAGTTTTTTCTGCTTGGGGGAGAGGTTTTTTTTTAATTTTTTTTTTTACTATGACGGACAACATGGAAAAGACAAACGGAATGGACAAAGACAACGAAAAGGCGCAACGGAAGAAAAATGAAGATAACGAAGGAATGAAATATGGAAAAGAATACACGGTGGCAATTAAGTTGGAAGGAGAAGATAAAGTGATGACAATGGAACTACTAAGAGCAATTAAGGAGGTGTGTGGAGAGGTGGTGGGATGCCGAATGAAAGGAGAAAAGAAGTACGAAATTACGATGAGAAATGAAAGAGGAAAAGAACGGGTAATGGATGGATTGCGAATAAAGGACACAAGGATTCTGGCGAGAGATATTAATGTGAAGGAATTGGTGGTGTCTTTTATGAATCTCCCAGTATACGTAGAAGATGGTGTGATACTGAGCAAGCTGAGTAGCTGGGGAGTGACGGCTGTCTCGGAGATAAGGAGGAGAGTTTGGCCAGGAACGGAGGTGGTTGACGGGACACGTTTCTGCAAGGTCAAGTTCACAGAAAAAGTGACATTACCTTATTCTACAAGAATTGAGACGTTGGAGGGAGCAGAATATTTCAGGGTCATTCATGACAAACAGGTCAGAGTGTGCCGTATGTGTATCCAACCCGGGCACATAGTAAAAGACTGCCCGGAATTTAAGTGTTTTAAGTGTGGCAATCAAGGACACTATGCGAGAGAATGTGATGGAGAGAAGGAAAGGAATTTTTTGTGGTGGATGCAGAAAGAGATTGGCGGAGTGCAATTGTGGAGAGGTTGGGGCTGAAGAGGGGAGTCAAACAATATTCGAGGAAGCAGTGGTATTGTCGCAAGAAGGAGAAGAAGATGGAGGAGAGGACATGGTGGAAGGTGGAGAGACGGAGGAAGGAAGAAGGAAGAAGGACCAGAAGATAAATGAAATTGGGAGCAGTATGGACTCAGAAATAAGAAGAGGGAGTTTTCAGGAGGAGGGGGGGAGTGGACTGGGGGGAAGCACAGGGGACTCACAGGTTTTGGGGGAAAGCATAGCACTAACAAGTAGTTTGGGGGGTGAAGAAATGGAGGGGGTTATGGAGTTGATGACAATACCAGAGACGGCGATGAGCACGGGGAGCACAACGACTATACCAGAAGTGGAGATGAATACGGGGAGCACAACGGAGGTGGATGCCAAGAGTGGGAGTTGGCTGGATTACATGGACTTGGAGGAGATATCGGACACGGATGATGGGCAAATGATGGAAAGAACGAGGGAAGGATACAGGAAGAGGAAAGCGGTGGGAAGAGGGGGAGAGAAAGGGTGGAAGAAGAAAGAAACTGGATAACAGGTAGAGGATAATGAAATTATTTTTTATTATTTTATTATTTATTAGAATGGTCAATATAATGTCAATAAATGCAAATGGTTTGAGAACAATGGGAAAATTTAATAGAATAGTCCAAATGAAGAATTCAGATATTTTATGTATTCAAGAAACACACTGGGATAATGTTTGTGTTTTAGAAGTAAAAAAAATATGGAGGGATTTTATTTATGTAAACAATGGCAGAGGGAATTCAAGTGGGGTTGCAATTTTATTAAGGAAGGATGTAGTAGAAAATGTGAAGAAGATATACAATGATAATAATGGGAGGATTTTAATTTTGGATTTTGAATATATGAATAGGTTTTTTAGGATTATAAATATTTATGCGCCGAATAATGAGATAGATTTTAGTTGGGGATTTTAATGTTAAAATGAATAGATTAGATATGTCAATGGGAGCTATTTTTAGAAGTGACGTATCGAGAGGGGTTTTAAGGAAGATTATGTGTGAAAACAGTCTGATTGATATATGGAGAGACGAGAACCCGAATAAGAGAGGTTTTTCTAGAAGGCAGGTGGTTTTAGGGGAGTTGAAACAGACACGGATAGATCTGGTTTTAGTAAATGAAGGGTTAAGGAATTTTATGAAGGATATTAATTATATTTTTACAACTTTTAGTGATCATGCTGGGTTAACATTTTCGGTGGGGTTAGATAAGGAAAGGAAAGGGGGAGGAATATGGTGCATGAATGCAGGGTATCTAGGTGATGAAGAATATGGAATACAGCTTAAATCTTTGATAGAACATGAAATGGAGGATAAGCAAAAAGGGAATGATAAGTGCCAGTGGTGGGAAAATGTAAAGAAAAAAATTAAAGGTTTTAGTATTAGATATGCAAGGAAGAAGAGGAGTAGGATGACAAGAGAATAACATTTTTTAAGAGAAAAATTGAATGAAGAAATGAGGAAATGTGATATAGATCCTATTTATAATATTGAAAGGTTTTTAGATTTAAAGGCACAATTGAGCAAATGTGAAATAGATAAGTGTAAGGGGGCATCTATTAGAAGTAGGGCAAAGTATGTGTTGGAAGGGGAGAAATGTACGTCTTTTTTTCTTGGTTTAGAGAAAACTAAACAGACGAAATCATATATTAGTGAGATAGAAAATGTAAAGGGTGAAGTGGTAAATGATTATGTTGAGATATTAGAAACCGTACAGAATTTTTATAAGGATTTATTTAAGAAAGGGGAGGTGGATGAGGGGAGTGTAAAGAAGATTTTAGGTAGTGTGGATGTGCAAATTGGTGTTGAGGATAAGCAAAGATGTGATAGGAAGATAACAGTGGATGAAGTGAAAGATGCAATTAAGGGTTTACAAATAAATAAAAGTCCTGGAGTAGATGGACTAATTGCAGAGTTTTATAAAATGTATGAAAGTTTTTTAGCACCGATTTTAATGGAAGTGTATCAATATATGGAAGATAATAATACTGTTTCAGACTCCATGGTGACAGGGCTGATATCGATTTTATATAAAAATAAGGGGAGCAAATTAAAATTGGAGAATTATAGGCCAATTAGTTTATTAAACTCAGATTATAAGATTTTAGCTAAGATATTGGCAAATAGAATGAAGATGGTTTTAAATGATATTATAGCACCTACACAAAATTATAGTGTGCCTGGAAGAGACATAGCTGATACTATTATTACACTTAGAGATGTGATAAATAAAATGAATAGCGATAAGAGAGGGGGAATTGTTTTAAGTATAGATTTTAATAAGGCTTTTGACAGGGTGGAACATGATTTTATGTTTAGGGTACTGGAAAAATATGGGTTTGGAAACAGAATAATAGGATGGATAAAATTATTATATAGAAAGGCAAAAAGTAGAGTAAAATGTAATGGGGTTTTAACAGATTATTTTATTCTTGAGAGATCGGTGAGACAGGGGTGCCCTTTATCAGCATTATTGTATGTTTTATCGGTAGAACCCTTAGCGGCATACCTTAAAAAATATAATTTTATAAATTGTGTAGAGGCTCCGCAAGGAGGTTTTAGTTTAATTCATCAATATGCAGACGATACCACAATAACAGTTAGAGATGAGGGAAGTGTTAAAAGGGTGATGGAGTGTTTTAAAGTATATGAGCAAGCCTCAGGAGCAAAAGTGAATATGGAGAAGTCAGTTGTAATGTATATTGGGAAGATTAATGAGGGGATTTTTCCTTTTAAAATGGTAAATGATTATTTTAAGGTGTTAGGTGTGTTTTTAGGGGTGAAGGAACAGGAAGCTAGGGATCTGACATGGAGTGGTGTAATAAATAAAGTTAGAAAGGTGGTAAATATGTGGAGGAGGAGGTCTTTGAAATTAAAAGGGAAAGTAATTGTTGTAAATTCCTTGCTGATGTCAATTTTTATTCATGTCATGAATGTTTTAGATGTACCAGAATGGGTTTTATCGGAAATAAATAAGATTTTAGTTGATTTTTTATGGGATGGGAAAGGTGCGAAAATGTATTTTAAAACTTTGATTGCAGGTTATGAGGAGGGGGGTTTGAAGTTGGTGGATTTAAATGTGAGGAAAAAAGCAATTAGAGTCAAAATGGTACGTAAATATTTATATGGTGAATTAGATTATGGATGGAAAATATTTTTTAAGGAGTATTTGCAGGAGGTTGGGAGGATGGGGGACAATGGTTTATTGATGTGTATGAAAAAGGAAATGTTAGATAATATACCTTTGTTTTATGGAGAAGTGTTTGAGGCTTGGGGGGAGTTTTTGTCATGTATTGTCATGTTGTGTCTTGTTTCTGTCCTTTCCCTTCACCCTGTCTCCCTCTGCTGGTCGTTATTAGGTTACCTTTTCTCCCCCTCTTTCCCCCAGCTGTTCCTTGTCTCCTCCTAACTACCTCGTCACCCCTTTTCCCACCTGTTCCCTTTTTCCCTCTGATTAGTCCTCTATATCTCTCTCTGTTTTTGTTTCTGTCTTTGTCGGATTCTTGTTTGTGTTATTCATGCCCGAACCAGACTATCGTCATGTTTGCTGCAACCTTGTCCTGTCCTGTCGGAATCTGCCGGTCCATCTGAGCCTACGTTTGTTTTGTTATTAAAGAAGCTCTGTTTACGTTAATTCGCTTTTGGGTCCTCATTCACGCACCGTAACAGAAGAATCCGACCAAGAATGGACCCAGCGACTTCGGATCCTCTCCACTCAGCCGTCGAGATCCAGGGAGCAATGCTAGGCAGACACGAGCAGGAATTGTCTGCTGCTCGACATGCCGTTGAGACTCTGGCCACCCAAGTCTCCAACCTCACAGAACAGGTTCACCATCTCCGCCTCGATCCACCGGCCACTTCCAGGGCTTTCGAATCTCCGGAGCCCAGAATCAATAACCCGCCGTGTTACTCTGGGGAGCCCACTGAATGCCGCTCGTTCCTCACCCAGTGTGATATTGTGTTTTCTCTCCAGCCCAACACTTACTCCAGGAGCACTGCTCGTGTCGCCTACGTCATATCTCTCCTTACTGGACGGGCTCGTGAGTGGGGCACTGTAATCTGGGAGGCAAGGGCTGAGTGTACTAACCAGTATCAGGACTTTAAGGAGGAGATGATACAGGTTTTTGATCGATCTGTTTTTGGGGAGGAGGCTTCCAGGGTCCTGTCTTCCCTATGTCAAGGTAATCGATCCATAACAGACTACTCTATTGAGTTTCGCACTCTTGCTGCCTCCAGTGGCTGGAACGAGCCGGCTTTGCTCGCTCGTTTTCTGGAGGGTCTCCGCGCAGAGGTAAAGGATGAGATTCTCTCCCGGGAGGTTCCTTCCAGTGTGGATTCCTTGATTGAACTCGCTATTCGCATTGAGCGTCGGGTTGATCTTCGTCACCGAGCTCGTGGAAAGGAGCTCGCGTTCTCCGTTGTCCCCCTCTCCGCATCACTACCATCTTCCTCTGCCGGCTCGGGTGCTGAGCCTATGCAGCTGGGAGGTATCCGCATCTCGACTAAGGAGAGGGAACGGAGAATCACCAACCGCCTCTGTCTCTATTGCGGTTCTGCTGGTCATTTTGTCACTTCATGTCCAGTAAAAGCCAGAGCTCATCAGTAAGCGGAGGGCTACTGGTGAGCGCTACTACTCCTGTCTCTCCTTCAAGATCCTGCACTACCTTGTCGGTCCATCTACGCTGGACCGGTTCGTCAGCTTCCTGCAGTGCCTTAATAGACTCTGGGGCGGAGGGCTGTTTTATGGACGAGACCTGGGCTCGGGAACATGACATTCCTCTCAGACAGTTAAGGGAGTCCACGGCCTTGTTCGCCCTGGATGGTAGTCCTCTCCCCAGGATTCAGCGTGAGACGCTACCTTTAACCCTCACTGTTTCTGGTAATCATAGCGAAACCATTTCTTTTTTAATTTTTCGTTCACCTTTTACACCTGTTGTTTTGGGCCATCCCTGGCTAGTTTGTCATAATCCTTCCATTAATTGGTCTAGTAATTCTATCCTCTCCTGGAACGTCTCTTGTCATGTGAAATGTTTAATGTCTGCTATCCCTCCTGTTTCCTCTGTCTCTTCTTCACAGGAGGAGCCTGGTGATTTGACAGGGGTGCCGGAGGAATATCACGATCTGCGCACGGTGTTCAGTCGGTCCAGGGCCACCTCTCTTCCTCCACACCGGTCGTATGATTGTAGTATTGATCTCCTTCCGGGAACCACTCCCCCCCGGGGTAGACTATACTCTCTGTCGGCTCCCGAACGTAAGGCTCTCGAAGATTATTTGTCTGTAGCTCTTGCCGCCGGTGCGGGGTTTTTTTTTGTTAAGAAGAAGGACGGGTCCCTGCGCCCCTGCATAGATTATCGAGGGCTGAATGACATAACAGTGAAGAATCGTTATCCGCTTCCTCTTATGTCTTCAGCCTTCGAGATCCTGCAGGGAGCCAGGTTTTTCACTAAGTTGGACCTTCGTAACGCTTACCATCTCGTGCGCATCAGGGAGGGGGACGAGTGGAAGACGGCGTTCAACACTCCGTTAGGGCACTTTGAATACCGGGTTCTTCCTTTCGGCCTCGCTAACGCTCCAGCTGTCTTTCAGGCATTAGTCAATGATGTCCTGAGAGACATGCTGAACATCTTTGTTTTCGTTTACCTTGACGATATCCTGATTTTTTCACCGTCACTCCAGATTCATGTTCAGCACGTTCGACGTGTCCTCCAGCGCCTTTTAGAGAATTGTCTTTTTGTGAAGGCTGAGAAGTGCTCTTTTCATGCCTCCTCCGTCACATTTCTCGGTTCTGTTATTTCCGCTGAAGGCATTAAGATGGATCCCGCTAAGGTCCAAGCTGTCATTGATTGGCCTGTCCCTAGGTCACGCGTCGAGCTGCAGCGCTTTCTCGGCTTCGCGAACTTCTATCGTCGTTTCATCCGTAATTTCGGTCAGGTGGCAGCCCCTCTCACAGCCCTTACTTCTGTCAAGACGTGCTTTAAGTGGTCCGTCTCCGCCCAGGGAGCTTTTGATCTCCTCAAGAATCGTTTTACATCCGCACCTATCCTTGTTACACCTGACGTCACTAGACAGTTCGTTGTCGAGGTTGACGCGTCAGAGGTGGGCGTGGGAGCCATTCTTTCTCAGCGCTCCCTCTCTGACGACAAGGTCCACCCTTGCGCGTATTTTTCTCATCGCCTGTCGCCGTCGGAACGTAACTATGATGTGGGAAACCGCGAACTGCTCGCCATCCGGTTAGCCCTAGGCGAATGGCGACAGTGGTTGGAGGGGGCGACCGTTCCTTTTGTCGTTTGGACTGACCATAGGAACCTTGAGTACATCCGTTCTGCCAAACGACTTAATGCGCGTCAGGCGCGCTGGGCGCTGTTTTTCGCTCGTTTCGAGTTTGTGATTTCTTATCGTCCGGGCTCTAAGAACACCAAGCCTGATGCTTTATCTCGTCTCTTCAGTTCTTCAGTAGCCTCCACTGACCCCGAGGGGATTCTCCCTGAGGGGCGTGTTGTCGGGTTGACTGTCTGGGGAATTGAGAGGCAGGTAAAGCAAGCACTCACTCAAACTCCGTCGCCGCGCGCTTGTCCCAGGAACCTTCTTTTCGTTCCCGTTCCTACTCGTCTGGCCGTTCTTCAGTGGGCTCACTCTGCCAAGTTAGCCGGCCACCCTGGCGTTCGGGGTACGCTTGCTTCCATTCGCCAGCGTTTTTGGTGGCCCACCCGGGAGCATGACACGCGTCGCTTCGTGGCTGCTTGTTCGGTCTGCGCGCAGACTAAGTCCGGTAACTCCCCTCCTGCCGGCCGTCTCAGGCCGCTTCCCATTCCCTCTCGACCGTGGTCTCACATCGCCTTAGATTTTGTCACCGGACTGCCTTCGTCAGCGGGGAGGACTGTTATTCTTACGGTTGTCGACAGGTTCTCTAAGGCGGCTCATTTTATTCCCCTTGCTAAGCTTCCTTCTGCTAAAGAGACGGCACAAATCATCATCGAGAATGTTTTCAGAATTCATGGCCTTCCGTCAGACGTCGTTTCGGACAGAGGTCCGCAATTCACGTCTCAATTTTGGAGGGAGTTTTGCCGTTTGATTGGGGCTTCCGTCAGTCTCTCTTCCGGCTTTCACCCCCAGTCTAACGGTCAAGCAGAACGGGCCAATCAGACTATTGGTCGCATCTTACGCAGTCTTTCTTTTCGCAACCCTGCGTCTTGGTCAGAACAGCTCCCCTGGGCAGAATACGCCCACAACTCGCTTCCTTCGTCTGCGACCGGGCTATCTCCTTTTCAGAGTAGCCTCGGGTACCAGCCTCCGCTGTTCTCATCTCAGTTCGCCGAGTCCAGCGTCCCCTCCGCTCAGGCTTTTGTCCAACGTTGCGAGCGCACCTGGAAGAGGGTCAGGTCTGCACTTTGCCGTTATAGGGCGCAGACTGTGAGAGCTGCTAATAAGCGTAGAACTAAGAGTCCTAGATATTGTCGCGGTCAGAGAGTTTGGCTCTCCACTCAGAACCTTCCCCTTAAGACCGCTTCTCGCAAGTTGACCCCGCGGTTCATTGGTCCGTTCCGTATTTCTCAGATCATTAATCCTGTCGCAGTTCGACTTCTTCTTCCGCGATATCTTCGTCGCGTCCACCCGGTCTTCCATGTCTCCTGTGTCAAGCCCGTTCTTCGCGCCCCCGTTTGTCTTCCCCCCCCCCATCCTTGTCGAGGGCGCACCCATCTACAGGGTCCGTAGGATTTTGGACATGCGTCCTCGGGGCCGTGGTCATCAGTACCTAGTTGATTGGGAGGGGTACGGTCCTGAGGAGAGGAGTTGGGTTCCCTCTCGGGACGTGCTGGACCGTGCGCTGATCGATGATTTCCTCCGTTGCCGCCAGGTTTCCTCCTCGAGTGCGCCAGGAGGCGCTCGGTGAGTGGGGGGGTACTGTCATGTATTGTCATGTTGTGTCTTGTTTCTGTCCTTTCCCTTCACCCTGTCTCCCTCTGCTGGTCGTTATTAGGTTACCTTTTCTCCCCCTCTTTCCCCCAGCTGTTCCTTGTCTCCTCCTAACTACCTCGTCACCCCTTTTCCCACCTGTTCCCTTTTTCCCTCTGATTAGTCCTCTATATCTCTCTCTGTTTTTGTTTCTGTCTTTGTCGGATTCTTGTTTGTGTTATTCATGCCCGAACCAGACTATCGTCATGTTTGCTGCAACCTTGTCCTGTCCTGTCGGAATCTGCCGGTCCATCTGAGCCTACGTTTGTTTTGTTATTAAAGAAGCTCTGTTTACGTTAATTCGCTTTTGGGTCCTCATTCACGCACCGTAACAGTTTTTACCAAATATTTATTATGAGTGTACCATTTTAGACAATATTTTAAATCAGCCAATTTTTTGAAATCCCAAGATGTTGTTTTGTAAATATTTTATGAGGGCTGGGATGAGACAGATTGGGGACATTTTATATGAGGTCATTCCGGGGTTCCTTCCATGTCAGGCAATATTTGATCATGTGGATGAAGAAAATGATGAAATAAGTAGAACTACTGTGGAGAACATGTATAAGAGAATATTAGGATGTCTTCCTGGGGAGTGGGGTGTGTTAATAAATAAAGAGGTGGCTACAAGAGCTAAGGGTTTACCGGTTTTATATTATGAAAGTAATGGGAAGAAGTATGATTTGTCAGGTTTGAAAGTTAAAAAGGTTTATGAAAAATGTATTTTAAGAGAGATAAAAACTCCTGCTTCGGAAAAAGTGTGGTCTAGGGTGTTTGCAAATATAGATGTGAAATCAATATGGAAGAATGTAAATGTAAAATATAATTCTATAGAATGTGAAGACAATGATTTTAAATTGAAACATAATAGGATATTTACGAACGTGGTTTTACATCAAATAAATAGAGATGTTAAAAGAGAAGGTGATATTTGTGGTACGGGGGTGGAAAATTTTATGCACCTTTTTGTTGAATGTAGTAGATTAGAAGAGTTTCATACGTTTTTAAAGGGGATTTTAGTACAACATTGGGGAGAAGAGATTGTTGCTGGGGTTGAGTGGAGGAGGTTGTTTCTTTTTGGTTTAACTGGGAAAAGCAAAGTTTTTAATTTTAATTTGATGAATTTTGTTCTTAGTCATGCCAGATACGCTGTAAGACTAAGAAGGAATTTGGGACATTATGAGGGGAAAATTGTGAGTGTGGAGGTTTTATTTAGAAGTAGTTTAGAGAAAGATATAGAAGTAATATATAAATATGGTGGATGTAATTTTGAAAAATTGTTTGTGTGGGGGAGCACTTTTATTGAAATTGAGTCGAATGGAAAACTTGGTTTTAATTATTAATTGGTTTTAGTGGATGATTGGGGTTTTAATAGGTTTTCTTTTCTTTTTTGATTTTGTAAAAGGATGAATTGTTCATCCTTTTTTATAATTGATTGAATGTTGTGAATATTATGTGTTTTTTTGTATAATAAAAGATAAAAAAAAAAAAGTACACCTGATCTCGTCCGATCTCGGAAGCTAAGCAGGGTCGGGCCTGGTTAGTACTTGGATGGGAGACTGCCTGAGAATACCAGGTGCTGTAAGCTTTTTGTCACTGCCTTGTGGAATTTCAACTCTTTGTCCGTTTTTTCCCACAAGGCTGAAATATGTGCCCTCGCTTTGAAATAAGTAAGCAAGGTTAGTTTGTATTTCATCCAACAATCTGTGCTACAAATTATGGCTACAGTATATGCAATTTCTTCCACTTTCTTGGAGTTTTCTTGGATCCTGTGTACCGACAGCATGCTAAGCAAACATAATACCAATTGATCAAATGCCCCAGCTGTTTGGAATTGCCACAAGGAGCAACCAAGAGTGTCCAGTCTTGTCAGGCTATGATGTTGGTGGACTTGTTAGTTTGCGCTCCAGCACTTCCAGAGGCTTGGTGTATCTCAAAAATTGCATGCAATAGCTAGTGGCAGGTTAGCTCAGTTTGTTAGAATGTGGTGCTAATAACGCCAAGTTTGTGGGTTCGATCCCTGTACTGGCTATGATGTACATTTTGAGTGTCAAAATTGTGAGTCACATGCATGTGAATTGTAAAGGGTGCCACAGAATTAAGTTTGGTGAATTGCCGAAATAGCTCATTTGGGAGAGCATTAGACTGAAGATCTCAAGGTCCCTGGTTAGATCCGAGGTTTTGGCATTTGTATTTGTTCTTTCTTTATGCTCTGGCTTCAAGGAAACTATCCACAGCTTTGTTTGTGGGCCTCAATTGTGTGTGCTACGCTGCTCCTCTGAAAGTAAGTAATTTCTTGCTTTTTCATCTGACATTTTGACATCAGTGTTACAGGAAAGTTGCTTGTCATTGTTACATGACAGTAGGTTGTCGTAAGACAAGGCTGCATGAAGTGTGAACTGGAGCTTTCTTGGATCCACAAAAAAAAATGTTTTTGGGGAATGCGGGCATCGATCCCACTACCTATAGCATGCTAAGCAAACACAATACCAATTGATCAAATTCCCCAGCTGTTTGGAATTGCAACAAGGAGCAACCAAGAGTGTCCAGTCTTGTCAGGCTATGCTGTTGGTGGACTTGTTAGTTTGTGGTCCAGCACTTGCAGAGGCTCGGTGCATCTCAACAATTGTGCTCTGTAGCCAGCGGCCGGTTAGCTCAGTTGGTTAGAGTGTGTGATACGCTGCTCTCTGAAAATAAGTAATGTCTTTCTTTTTCATCTGACATTGTGACATCAGTGTTACATGAGAGTTTCTTGTCATTGTTACATGACAGTAGGTTGTCGTAAGACAAGGCTGCATGAAGTGTGAACTGGAGCTTTCTTGGATCCATGAAAGAATTTGCTTTTGGAGAATGCAGGCATCGATCCCACTACCTCACACATGCAAAGCATTTGAGCTAATTCCCCAGCCGTTTGGAATTTCCGCAAGAAGCAACCTAGAGGGTCCAGTCTTGTCAGGCTATGCTGTTGGTGGACTTGTTTGTTTACGTGCCAGCACTTGCAGAGGCTCGGTGCATTTCAACAATTGAGCAAAATAGCAAATGGCCGGTTAGCTCAGTTGGTTAGAGTATGGTGCTAATAACGCCAAGGTCATGGGTTCGATCCCCGTACTGGCTATGATGTACATTTTGAGTGTCAAAATTGTGAGTCACATGCATGTGAATTGTCAAGGGTGCCACAGAATTAAAAATAGTGAATTTCCGAAATAGCTCAATTGGGAGAGCGTTAGACTGAAGATCTAAAGGTCCCTGGTTTGATCCTGGGTTTCGGCATTTGTATATGTTCTGGCTTCAAGGAAACTATCCACAGCTTTGTTTGTGGGCCTCAATTGTGTGTGCTACGCTGCTCCTCTGTAAGTAATATCTTGCTTTTTCATCTGACATTTTGACATCAGTGTTACATGAGAGTTTCTTGTCATTGTTACATGACAGTAGGTTGTCGTAAGACAAGGCTGCATGAAGTGTGAAGTGGGGCTTTCTTGGATCCACAAAAAAAAATGTTTTTGGGGATTGCGGGAATCGATCCTACGAATGCTAAGCAAACACAATACCAATTGATCAAATTCCCCAGCTGTTTGGAATTGCCACAAGGAGCAACCAAGAGTGTCCAGTCTTGTCAGGCTATGCTGTTGGTGGACTTGTTAGTTTGTGCTCCAGCACTTGCAGAGGCTCGGTGCATCTCAACAATTGTGCTCTGTAGCCAGCGGCCGGTTAGCTCAGTTGGTTAGAGTGTGTGATACGCTGCTCCTCTGAAAGTAAGTAATGTCTTTCTTTTTCATCTGACATTGTGACATCAGTGTTACATGAGAGTTTCTTGTCATTGTTACATGACAATTTCTTGTCATTGTTTACATGACAGTAGGTTGTCGTAAGACAAGGCTGCATGAAGTGTGAACTGGAGTTTTCTTGGATCCATGAAAGAATTTGCTTTTGGAGAATGCAGGCATCGATCCCACTACCTCACGCATGCAAAGCATTTGAGCTAATTCCCCAGCCGTTTGGAATTTCCGCAAGAAGCAACCTAGGGGGTCCAGTCTCGTCAGGCTATGCTGTTGGTGGACTTGTTTGTTTACGTGCCAGCACTTGCAGAGGCTCGGTGCATTGCCACAATTGAGCAAAATAGCAAATGGCTGGTTAGCTCAGTTGGTTAGAGTGTGGTGCTAATAACGCCAAGGTCATGGGTTCGATCCCCGTACTGGCTATGATGTACATTTTGAGTGTCAAAATTGTGAGTCACATGCATGTGAATTGTCAAGGGTGCCACAGAATTAAAATTAGTGAATTGCCGAAATAGCTCAGTTGGGAGAGCGTTAGACTGAAGATCTAAAGGTCCCTGTTTCGGCATTTGTATTTGTTCTTTCTTCATGCTCTGGCTTCAAGGAAACTATCCACAGCTTTGTTTGTGGGCCTCAATGGTGTGTGCTACGCTGCTCCTCTGAAAGTAAGTGATTTCTTGCTTTTTCATCTGACATTTTGACATCAGTGTTACAGGAAAGTTGCTTGTCATTGTTACATGACAGTAGGTTGTCGTAAGACAAGGCTGCATGAAGTGTGAACTGGAGCTTTCTTGGATCCACAACAAAAATTGTTTTTGGGGATTGCGGGAATCGATCCCACTAACTATAGCATGCTAAGCAAACACAATACCAATTGATCAAATTCCCCAGCTGTTTGGAATTGCCACAAGGAGCAACCAAGAGTGTCCAGTCTTGTCAGGCTATGCTGTTGGTGGACTTGTTAGTTTGTGCTCCAGCACTTACAGAGGCTCGGTGCATCTCAACAATTGTGCTCTGTAGCCAGCGGCCGGTTAGCTCAGTTGGTTAGAGTGTGGTGCTAATAACGCCAAGGTCATGGGTTCGATCCCCGTACTGGCTATGATGTACATGTTGAGTGTCAAAATTGTGAGTCACATGCATGTGAATTGTCAAGGGTGCCACAGAATTAAAATTAGTGAATTGCCGAAATAGCTCAGTTGGGAGAGCGTTAGACTGAAGATCTAAAGGTCCCTGGTTCGATCCCGGGTTTCGGCATTTGTATTTGTTCTTTCTTCATGCTCTGGCTTCAAGGAAACTATCCACAGCTTTGTTTGTGGGCCTCAATGGTGTGTGCTACTCTGCTCCTCTGAAAGTAAGTAATTTCTTGCTTTTTCATCTGACATTTTGACATCAGTGTTACAGGAAAGTTTCTTGTCATTGTTTACATGACAGTAGGTTGTCGTAAGACAAGGCTGCATGAAGTGTGAACTGGAGTTTTCTTGGATCCATGAAAGAATTTGCTTTTGGAGAATGCAGGCATCGATCCCACTACCTCACGCATGCAAAGCATTTGAGCTAATTCCCCAGCCGTTTGGAATTTCCGCAAGAAGCAACCTAGAGGGTCCAGTCTTGTCAGGCTATGCTGTTGGTGGACTTGTTTGTTTACGTGCCAGCACTTGCAGAGGCTCGGTGCATTTCAACAATTGAGCAAAATAGCAAATGGCCGGTTAGCTCAGTTGGTTAGAGTGTGGTGCTAATAACGCCAAGGTCATGGGTTCGATCCCCGTACTGGCTATGATGTACATTTTGAGTGTCAAAATTGTGAGTCACATGCATGTGAATTGTCAAGGGTGCCACAGAATTAAAATTAGCGAAATGCCGAAATAGCTCAGTTGGGAGAGCATTAGACTGAAGATCTAAAGGTCCCTGGTTCGATCCCTGGTTTCGGCATTTGTATTTGTTCTATCTTCATGCTCTGGCTTCAAGGAAACTATCCACAGCTTTGTTTGTGGGCCTCAATGGTGTGTGCTACGCTGCTCCTCTGAAAGTAAGTGATTTCTTGCTTTTTCATCTGACATTTTGACATCAGTGTTACAGGAAAGTTGCTTGTCATTGTTACATGACAGTAGGTTGTCGTAAGACAAGGCTGCATGAAGTGTGAACTGGAGCTTTCTTGGATCCACAACAAAAATTGTTTTTGGGGATTGCGGGAATCGATCCCACTAACTATAGCATGCTAAGCAAACACAATACCAATTGATCAAATTCCCCAGCTGTTTGGAATTGCCACAAGGAGCAACCAAGAGTGTCCAGTCTTGTCAGGCTATGCTGTTGGTGGACTTGTTAGTTTGTGCTCCAGCACTTACAGAGGCTCGGTGCATCTCAACAATTGTGCTCTGTAGCCAGCGGCCGGTTAGCTCAGTTGGTTAGAGTGTGTGATACGCTGCTCCTCTGAAAGTAAGTAATGTCTTTCTTTTTCATCTGACATTGTGACATCAGTGTTACATGAGAGTTTCTTGTCATTGTTACATGACAGTTTCTTGTCATTGTTTACATGACAGTAGGTTGTCGTAAGACAAGGCTGCATGAAGTGTGAACTGGAGTTTTCTTGGATCCATGAAAGAATTTGCTTTTGGAGAATGCAGGCATCGATCCCACTACCTCACGCATGCAAAGCATTTGAGCTAATTCCCCAGACGTTTGGAATTTCCGCAAGAAGCAACCTAGAGGGTCCAGTCTTGTCAGACTATGCTGTTGGTGGACTTGTTTGTTTACGTGCCAGCACTTGCAGAGGCTCGGTGCATTTCCACAATTGAGCAAAATAGCAAATGGCCGGTTAGCTCAGTTGGTTAGAGTGTGGTGCTAATAACGCCAAGGTCATGGGTTCGATCGCCGTACTGGCTATGATGTACATTTTGAGTGTCAAAATTGTGAGTCACATGCATGTGAATTGTCAAGGGTGCCACAGAATTAAAATTAGCGAAATGCCGAAATAGCTCGGTTGGGAGAGCGTTAGACTGAAGATCTAAAAGTCCCTGGTTCGATCCCTGGTTTCGGCATTTGTATTTGTTCTATCTTCATGCTCTGGCTTCAAGGAAACTATCCACAGCTTTGTTTGTGGGCCTCAATGGTGTGTGCTACGCTGCTCCTCTGAAAGTAAGTGATTTCTTGCTTTTTCATCTGACATTTTGACAGTGTTACAGGAAAGTTGCTTGTCATTGTTACATGACAGTAGGTTGTCGTAAGACAAGGCTGCATGAAGTGTGAACTGGAGCTTTCTTGGATCCACAACAAAAAATGTTTTTGGGGATTGCGGGAATCGATCCCACTAACTATAGCATGCTAAGCAAACACAATACCAATTGATCAAATTCCCCAGCTGTTTGGAATTGCCACAAGGAGCAACCAAGAGTGTCCAGTCTTGTCAGGCTATGCTGTTGGTGGACTTGTTAGTTTGTGCTCCAGCACTTGCAGAGGCTCGGTGCATCTCAACAATTGTGCTCTGTAGCCAGCGGCCGGTTAGCTCAGTTGGTTAGAGTGTGTGATACGCTGCTCCTCTGAAAGTAAGTAATGTCTTTCTTTTTCATCTGACATTGTGACATCAGTGTTACATGAGAGTTTCTTGTCATTGTTACATGACAGTTTCTTGTCATTGTTTACATGACAGTAGGTTGTCGTAAGACAAAGCTGCATGAAGTGTGAACTGGAGTTTTCTTGGATCCATGAAAGAATTTGCTTTTGGAGAATGCAGGCATCGATCCCACTACCTCACGCATGCAAAGCATTTGAGCTAATTCCCCAGACGTTTGGAATTTCCGCAAGAAGCAACCTAGAGGGTCCAGTCTCGTCAGGCTATGCTGTTGGTGGACTTGTTTGTTTACGTGCCAGCACTTGCAGAGGCTCGGTGCATTGCCACAATTGAGCAAAATGGCAAATGGCCGGTTAGCTCAGTTGGTTAGAGTGTGGTGCTAATAACGCCAAGGTCATGGGTTCGATCCCCGTACTGGCTATGATGTACATTTTGAGTGTCAAAATTGTGAGTCACATGCATGTGAATTGTCAAGGGTGCCACAGAATTAAAATTAGTGAAATGCCGAAATAGCTCAGTTGGGAGAGCGTTAGACTGAAGATCTAAAGGTCCCTGGTTCGATCCCTGGTTTCGGCATTTGTATTTGTTCTATCTTCATGCTCTGGCTTCAAGGAAACTATCCACAGCTTTGTTTGTGGGCCTCAATGGTGTGTGCTACGCTGCTCCTCTGAAAGTAAGTTATTTCTTGCTTTTTCATCTGACATTTTGACATCAGTGTTACAGGAAAGTTGCTTGTCATTGTTACATGACAGTAGGTTGTCGTAAGACAAGGCTGCATGAAGTGTGAACTGGAGCTTTCTTGGATCCACAACAAAAATTGTTTTTGGGGATTGCGGGAATCGATCCCACTAACTATAGCATGCTAAGCAAACACAATACCAATTGATCAAATTCCCCAGCTGTTTGGAATTGCCACAAGGAGCAACCAAGAGTGTCCAGTCTTGTCAGGCTATGCTGTTGGTGGACTTGTTAGTTTGTGCTCCAGCACTTGCAGAGGCTCGGTGCATCTCAACAATTGTGCTCTGTAGCCAGCGGCCGGTTAGCTCAGTTGGTTAGAGTGTGTGATACGCTGCTCCTCTGAAAGTAAGTAATGTCTTTCTTTTTCATCTGACATTGTGACATCAGTGTTACATGAGAGTTTCTTGTCATTGTTTACATGACAGTAGGTTGTCGTAAGACAAGGCTGCATGAAGTGTGAACTGGAGTTTTCTTGGATCCATGAAAGAATTTGCTTTTGGAGAATGCAGGCATCGATCCCACTACCTCACGCATGCAAAGCATTTGAGCTAATTCCCCAGCCGTTTGGAATTTCCGCAAGAAGCAACCTAGGGGGTCCAGTCTCGTCAGGCTATGCTGTTGGTGGACTTGTTTGTTTACGTGCCAGCACTTGCAGAGGCTCGGTGCATTGCCACAATTGAGCAAAATAGCAAATGGCTGGTTAGCTCAGTTGGTTAGAGTGTGGTGCTAATAACGCCAAGGTCATGGGTTCGATCCCCGTACTGGCTATGATGTACATTTTGAGTGTCAAAATTGTGAGTCACATGCATGTGAATTGTCAAGGGTGCCACAGAATTAAAATTAGTGAATTGCCGAAATAGCTCAGTTGGGAGAGCGTTAGACTGAAGATCTAAAGGTCCCTGTTTCGGCATTTGTATTTGTTCTTTCTTCATGCTCTGGCTTCAAGGAAACTATCCACAGCTTTGTTTGTGGGCCTCAATGGTGTGTGCTACGCTGCTCCTCTGAAAGTAAGTAATTTCTTGCTTTTTCATCTGACATTTTGACATCAGTGTTACAGGAAAGTTGCTTGTCATTGTTACATGACAGTAGGTTGTCGTAAGACAAGGCTGCATGAAGTGTGAAGTGGGGCTTTCTTGGATCCACAAAAAAAAATGTTTTTGGGGATTGCGGGAATCGATCCCACGCATGCTAAGCAAACACAATACCAATTGATCAAATTCCCCAGCTGTTTGGAATTGCCACAAGGAGCAACCAAGAGTGTCCAGTCTTGTCAGGCTATGCTGTTGGTGGACTTGTTAGTTTGTGCTCCAGCACTTGCAGAGGCTCGGTGCATCTCAACAATTGTGCTCTGTAGCCAGCGGCCGGTTAGCTCAGTTGGTTAGAGTGTGTGATACGCTGCTCCTCTGAAAGTAAGTAATGTCTTTCTTTTTCATCTGACATTGTGACATCAGTGTTACATGAGAGTTTCTTGTCATTGTTACATGACAGTTTCTTGTCATTGTTTACATGACAGTAGGTTGTCGTAAGACAAGGCTGCATGAAGTGTGAACTGGAGTTTTCTTGGATCCATGAAAGAATTTGCTTTTGGAGAATGCAGGCATCGATCCCACTACCTCACGCATGCAAAGCATTTGAGCTAATTCCCCAGCCGTTTGGAATTTCCGCAAGAAGCAACCTAGAGGGTCCAGTCTCGTCAGGCTATGCTGTTGGTGGACTTGTTTGTTTACGTGCCAGCACTTGCAGAGGCTCGGTGCATTGCCACAATTGAGCAAAATAGCAAATGGCTGGTTAGCTCAGTTGGTTAGAGTGTGGTGCTAATAACGCCAAGGTCATGGGTTCGATCCCCGTACTGGCTATGATGTACTTTTTGAGTGTCAAAATTGTGAGTCACATGCATGTGAATTGTCAAGGGTGCCACAGAATTAAAATTAGTGAATTGCCGAAATAGCTCAGTTGGGAGAGCGTTAGACTGAAGATCTAAAGGTCCTTGGTTCGATCCCGGGTTTCGGCATTTGTATTTGTTCTTTCTTCATGCTCTGGCTTCAAGGAAACTATCCACAGCTTTGTTTGTGGGCCTCAATGGTGTGTGCTACGCTGCTCCTCTGAAAGTAAGTAATTTCTTGCTTTTTCATCTGACATTTTGACATCAGTGTTACAGGAAAGTTTCTTGTCATTGTTTACATGACAGTAGGTTGTCGTAAGACAAGGCTGCATGAAGTGTGAACTGGAGTTTTCTTGGATCCATGAAAGAATTTGCTTTTGGAGAATGCAGGCATCGATCCCACTACCTCACGCATGCAAAGCATTTGAGCTAATTCCCCAGACGTTTGGAATTTCCGCAAGAAGCAACCTAGAGGGTCCAGTCTCGTCAGGCTATGCTGTTGGTGGACTTGTTTGTTTACGTGCCAGCACTTGCAGAGGCTCGGTGCATTGCCACAATTGAGCAAAATGGCAAATGGCCGGTTAGCTCAGTTGGTTAGAGTGTGGTGCTAATAACGCCAAGGTCATGGGTTCGATCCCCGTACTGGCTATGATGTACATTTTGAGTGTCAAAATTGTGAGTCACATGCATGTGAATTGTCAAGGGTGCCACAGAATTAAAATTAGTGAAATGCCGAAATAGCTCAGTTGGGAGAGCGTTAGACTGAAGATCTAAAGGTCCCTGGTTCGATCCCTGGTTTCGGCATTTGTATTTGTTCTATCTTCATGCTCTGGCTTCAAGGAAACTATCCACAGCTTTGTTTGTGGGCCTCAATGGTGTGTGCTACGCTGCTCCTCTGAAAGTAAGTTATTTCTTGCTTTTTCATCTGACATTTTGACATCAGTGTTACAGGAAAGTTGCTTGTCATTGTTACATGACAGTAGGTTGTCGTAAGACAAGGCTGCATGAAGTGTGAACTGGAGCTTTCTTGGATCCACAACAAAAATTGTTTTTGGGGATTGCGGGAATCGATCCCACTAACTATAGCATGCTAAGCAAACACAATACCAATTGATCAAATTCCCCAGCTGTTTGGAATTGCCACAAGGAGCAACCAAGAGTGTCCAGTCTTGTCAGGCTATGCTGTTGGTGGACTTGTTAGTTTGTGCTCCAGCACTTACAGAGGCTCGGTGCATCTCAACAATTGTGCTCTGTAGCCAGCGGCCGGTTAGCTCAGTTGGTTAGAGTGTGTGATACGCTGCTCCTCTGAAAGTAAGTAATGTCTTTCTTTTTCATCTGACATTGTGACATCAGTGTTACATGAGAGTTTCTTGTCATTGTTACATGACAGTTTCTTGTCATTGTTTACATGACAGTAGGTTGTCGTAAGACAAGGCTGCATGAAGTGTGAACTGGAGTTTTCTTGGATCCATGAAAGAATTTGCTTTTGGAGAATGCAGGCATCGATCCCACTACCTCACGCATGCAAAGCATTTGAGCTAATTCCCCAGCCGTTTGGAATTTCCGCAAGAAGCAACCTAGAGGGTCCAGTCTTGTCAGGCTATGCTGTTGGTGGACTTGTTTGTTTACGTGCCAGCACTTGCAGAGGCTCGGTGCATGGCCACAATTGAGCAAAATAGCAAATGGCTGGTTAGCTCAGTTGGTTAGATTGTGGTGCTAATAACGCCAAGGTCATGGGTACGTTCCCCGTACTGGCTATGATGTACATTTTGAGTGTCAAAATTGTGAGTCACATGCATGTGAATTGTCAAGGGTGCCACAGAATTAAAATTAGTGAATTGCTGAAATAGCTCATTTGGGAGAGCGTTAGACTGAAGATCTAAAGGTCCCTGGTTCGATCCCGGGTTTCGGCATTTGTATTTGTTCTTTCTTCATGCTCTGGCTTCAAGGAAACTATCCACAGCTTTGTTTGTGGGCCTCAATGGTGTGTGCTACGCTGCTCCTCTGAAAGTAAGTAATTTCTTGCTTTTTCATCTGACATTTTGACATCAGTGTTACAGGAAAGTTCCTTGTCATTGTTTACATGACAGTAGGTTGTCGTAAGACAAGGCTGCATGAAGTGTGAACTGGAGTTTTCTTGGATCCATGAAAGAATTTGCTTTTGGAGAATGCAGGCATCGATCCCACTACCTCACGCATGCAAAGCATTTGAGCTAATTCCCCAGCCGTTTGGAATTTCCGCAAGAAGCAACCTAGAGGGTCCAGTCTTGTCAGGCTATGCTGTTGGTGCACTTGTTTGTTTACGTTCCAGCACTTGCAGAGGCTCGGTGCATTTCAACAATTGAGCAAAATAGCAAATGGCCGGTTAGCTGAGTTGGTTAGAGTGTGGTGCTAATAACCCCAAGGTCATGGGTTCGATCCTCATATTGGCTATGATGTACATTTTGAGTGTCAAAATTGTGAGTCACATGCGTGTGAATTGTCAAGGGTGCCACAGAATTAAAATTAGTGAATTGCAGAAATAGCTCAGTTGGGAGAGCGTTAGACTGAAGATCTAAAGGTCCCTGGTTCGATCCCGGGTTTCGGCATTTGTATTTGTTCTTTCTTCATGCTCTGGCTTCAAGGAAACTATCCACAGCTTTGTTTGTGGGCCTCAATCGTGTGTGCTACGCTGCTCCTCTGAAAGTAAGTAATTTCTTGCTTTTTCATCTGACATTTTGACATCAGTGTTACAGGAAAGTTTCTTGTCATTGTTTACATGACAGTAGGTTGTCGTAAGACAAGGCTGCATGAAGTGTGAACTGTAGTTTTCTTGGATCCATGAAAGAATTTGCTTTTGGAGAATGCAGGCATCGATCCCACTACCTCACGCATGCAAAGCATTTGAGCTAATTCCCCAGCCGTTTGGAATTTCCGCAAGAAGCAACCTAGAGGGTCCAGTCTTGTCAGGCTATGCTGTTGGTGTACTTGTTTGTTTACGTGCCAGCACTTGCAGAGGCTCGGTGCATTTCAACAATTGAGCAAAATAGCAAATGGCCGGTTAGCTGAGTTGGTTAGAGTGTGGTGCTAATAATGCCAAGGTCATGGGTTCGATCCCCATATTGGCTATGATGTACATTTTGAGTGTCAAAATTGTGAGTCACATGCATGTGAATTGTCAAGGGTGCCACAGAATTAAAATTAGTGAATTGCCGAAATAGCTCAGTTGGGAGAGCGTTAGACTGAAGATCTAAAGGTCCCTGTTTCGGCATTTGTATTTGTTCTTTCTTTATGCTCTGGCTTCAAGGAAACTATCCACAGCTTTGTTTGTGGGCCTCAATGGTGTGTGCTACTCTGCTCCTCTGAAAGTAAGTAATTTCTTGCTTTTTCATCTGACATTTTGACATCAGTGTTACAGGAAAGTTTCTTGTCATTGTTTACATGACAGTAGGTTGTCGTAAGACAAGGCTGCATGAAGTGTGAACTGGAGTTTTCTTGGATCCATTAAAGAATTTGCTTTTGGAGAATGCAGGCATCGATCCCACTACCTCACGCATGCAAAGCATTTGAGCTAATTCCCCAGCCGTTTGGAATTTCCGCAAGAAGCAACCTAGAGGGTCCAGTCTTGTCAGGCTATGCTGTTGGTGGACTTGTTTGTTTACGTGCCAGCACTTGCAGAGGCTCGGTGCATTTCAACAATTGAGCAAAATAGCAAATGGCCGGTTAGCTCAGTTGGCTAGAGTGTGGTGCTAATAACGCCGAGGTCATGGGTTCGATCCCCGTACTGGCTATGATGTACATTTTGAGTGTCAAAATTGTGAGTCACATGCATGTGAATTGTCAAGGGTGCCACAGAATTAAAATTAGTGAAATGCCGAAATAGCTCAGTTGGGAGAGCGTTAGACTGAAGATCTAAAGGTCCCTGGTTCGATCCCTGGTTTCGGCATTTGTGTTTGTTCTATCTTCATGCTCTGGCTTCAAGGAAACTATCCACAGCTTTGTTTGTGGGCCTCAATGGTGTGTGCTACGCTGCTCCTCTGAAAGTAAGTGATTTCTTGCTTTTTCATCTGACATTTTGACATCAGTGTTACAGGAAAGTTGCTTGTCATTGTTACATGACAGTAGGTTGTCGTAAGACAAGGCTGCATGAAGTGTGAACTGGAGCTTTCTTGGATCCACAACAAAAATTGTTTTTGGGGATTGCGGGAATCGATCCCACTAACTATAGCATGCTAAGCAAAAACAATACCAATTGATCAAATTCCCCAGCTGTTTGGAATTGCCACAAGGAGCAACCAAGAGTGTCCAGTCTTGTCAGGCTATGCTGTTGGTGGACTTGTTAGTTTGTGCTCCAGCACTTACAGAGGCTCGGTGCATCTCAACAATTGTGCTCTGTAGCCAGCGGCCGGTTAGCTCAGTTGGTTAGAGTGTGTGATACGCTGCTCCTCTGAAAGTAAGTAATGTCTTTCTTTTTCATCTGACATTGTGACATCAGTGTTACATGAGAGTTTCTTGTCATTGTTACATGACAGTTTCTTGTCATTGTTTACATGACAGTAGGTTGTCGTAAGACAAGGCTGCATGAAGTGTGAACTGGAGTTTTCTTGGATCCATGAAAGAATTTTCTTTTGGAGAATGCAGGCATCGATCCCACTACCTCACGCATGCAAAGCATTTGAGCTAATTCCCCAGCCGTTTGGAATTTCCGCAAGAAGCAACCTAGAGGGTCCAGTCTTGTCAGGCTATGCTGTTGGTGGACTTGTTTGTTTACGTGCCAGCACTTGCAGAGGCTCGGTGCATTTCAACAATTGAGCAAAATAGCAAATGGCCGGTTAGCTCAGTTGGTTAGAGTGTGGTGCTAATAACGCCAAGGTCATTGGTTCGATCCCCGTACTGGCTATGATTTACATTTTGAGTGTCAAAATTGTGAGTCACATGCATGTGAATTGTCAAGGGTGCCACAGAATTAAAATTAGTGAAATGCCGAAATAGCTCAGTTGGGAGAGCGTTAGACTGAAGATCTAAAAGTCCCTGGTTCGATCCCTGGTTTCGGCATTTGTATTTGTTCTATCTTCATGCTCTGGCTTCAAGGAAACTATCCACAGCTTTGTTTGTGGGCCCTAATGGTGTGTGCTACGCTGCTCCTCTGAAAGTAAGTGATTTCTTGCTTTTTCATCTGACATTTTGACATCAGTGTTACAGGAAAGTTGCTTGTCATTGTTACATGACAGTAGGTTGTCGTAAGACAAGGCTGCATGAAGTGTGAACTGGAGCTTTCTTGGATCCACAACAAAAATTGTTTTTGGGGATTGCGGGAATCGATCCCACTAACTATAGCATGCTAAGCAAACACAATACCAATTGATCAAATTCCCCAGCTGTTTGGAATTGCCACAAGGAGCAACCAAGAGTGTCCAGTCTTGTCAGGCTATGCTGTTGGTGGACTTGTTAGTTTGTGCTCCAGCACTTACAGAGGCTCGGTGCATCTCAACAATTGTGCTCTGTAGCCAGCGGCCGGTTAGCTCAGTTGGTTAGAGTGTGTGATATGCTGCTCCTCTGAAAGTAAGTAATGTCTTTCTTTTTCATCTGACATTGTGACATCAGTGTTACATGAGAGTTTCTTGTCATTGTTACATGACAGTTTCTTGTCATTGTTTACATGACAGTAGGTTGTCGTAAGACAAGGCTGCATGAAGTGTGAACTGGAGTTTTCTTGGATCCATGAAAGAATTTTCTTTTGGAGAATGCAGGCATCGATCCCACTACCTCACGCATGCAAAGCATTTGAGCTAATTCCCCAGCCGTTTGGAATTTCCGCAAGAAGCAACCTAGAGGGTCCAGTCTTGTCAGGCTATGCTGTTGGTGGACTTGTTTGTTTACGTGCCAGCACTTGCAGAGGCTCGGTGCATTTCAACAATTGAGCAAAATAGCAAATGGCCGGTTAGCTCAGTTGGTTAGAGTGTGGTGCTAATAACGCCAAGGTCATTGGTTCGATCCCCGTACTGGCTATGATTTACATTTTGAGTGTCAAAATTGTGAGTCACATGCATGTGAATTGTCAAGGGTGCCACAGAATTAAAATTAGTGAAATGCCGAAATAGCTCAGTTGGGAGAGCGTTAGACTGAAGATCTAAAAGTCCCTGGTTCGATCCCTGGTTTCGGCATTTGTATTTGTTCTATCTTCATGCTCTGGCTTCAAGGAAACTATCCACAGCTTTGTTTGTGGGCCCTAATGGTGTGTGCTACGCTGCTCCTCTGAAAGTAAGTGATTTCTTGCTTTTTCATCTGACATTTTGACATCAGTGTTACAGGAAAGTTGCTTGTCATTGTTACATGACAGTAGGTTGTCGTAAGACAAGGCTGCATGAAGTGTGAACTGGAGCTTTCTTGGATCCACAACAAAAATTGTTTTTGGGGATTGCGGGAATCGATCCCACTAACTATAGCATGCTAAGCAAACACAATACCAATTGATCAAATTCCCCAGCTGTTTGGAATTGCCACAAGGAGCAACCAAGAGTGTCCAGTCTTGTCAGGCTATGCTGTTGGTGGACTTGTTAGTTTGTGCTCCAGCACTTACAGAGGCTCGGTGCATCTCAACAATTGTGCTCTGTAGCCAGCGGCCGGTTAGCTCAGTTGGTTAGAGTGTGTGATATGCTGCTCCTCTGAAAGTAAGTAATGTCTTTCTTTTTCATCTGACATTGTGACATCAGTGTTACATGAGAGTTTCTTGTCATTGTTACATGACAGTTTCTTGTCATTGTTTACATGACAGTAGGTTGTCGTAAGACAAGGCTGCATGAAGTGTGAACTGGAGTTTTCTTGGATCCATGAAAGAATTTTCTTTTGGAGAATGCAGGCATCGATCCCACTACCTCACGCATGCAAAGCATTTGAGCTAATTCCCCAGACGTTTGGAATTTCTGCAAGAAGCAACCTAGAGGGTCCAGTCTCGTCAGGCTATGCTGTTGGTGGACTTGTTTGTTTACGTGCCAGCACTTGCAGAGGCTCGGTGCATTGCCACAATTGAGCAACATGGCAAATGGCTGGTTAGCTCAGTTGGTTAGAGTGTGGTGCTAATAACGCCAAGGTCATGGGTTCGATCCCCGTACTGGCTATGATGTACATTTTGAGTGTCAAAATTGTGAGTCACATGCATGTGAATTGTCAAGGGTGCCACAGAATTAAAATTAGTGAATTGCCGAAATAGCTCAGTTGGGAGAGCGTTAGACTGAAGATCTAAAGGTCCCTGGTTCAATCCCGGGTTTCGGCATTTGTATTTGTTCTTTCTTCATGCTCTGGCTTCAAGGAAACTATCCACAGCTTTGTTTGTGGGCCTCAATGGTGTGTGCTACTCTGCTCCTCTGAAAGTAAGTAATTTCTTGCTTTTTCATCTGACATTTTGACATCAGTGTTACAGGAAAGTTTTTTGTCATTGTTTACATGACAGTAGGTTGTCGTAAGACAAGGCTGCATGAAGTGTGAACTGGAGTTTTCTTGGATCCATGAAAGAATTTGCTTTTGGAGAATGCAGGCATCGATCCCACTACCTCACGCATGCAAAGCATTTGAGCTAATTCCCCAGCCGTTTGGAATTTCCGCAAGAAGCAACCTAGAGGGTCCAGTCTTGTCAGGCTATGCTGTTGGTGGACTTGTTTGTTTACGTGCCAGCACTTGCAGAGGCTCGGTGCATTTCAACAATTGAGCAAAATAGCAAATGGCCGGTTAGCTCAGTTGGCTAGAGTGTGGTGCTAATAACGCCGAGGTCATGGGTTCGATCCCCGTACTGGCTATGATGTACATTTTGAGTGTCAAAATTGTGAGTCACATGCATGTGAATTGTCAAGGGTGCCACAGAATTAAAATTAGTGAAATGCCGAAATAGCTCAGTTGGGAGAGCGTTAGACTGAAGATCTAAAGGTCCCTGGTTCGATCCCTGGTTTCGGCATTTGTGTTTGTTCTATCTTCATGCTCTGGCTTCAAGGAAACTATCCACAGCTTTGTTTGTGGGCCTCAATGGTGTGTGCTACGCTGCTCCTCTGAAAGTAAGTGATTTCTTGCTTTTTCATCTGACATTTTGACATCAGTGTTACAGGAAAGTTGCTTGTCATTGTTACATGACAGTAGGTTGTCGTAAGACAAGGCTGCATGAAGTGTGAACTGGAGCTTTCTTGGATCCACAACAAAAATTGTTTTTGGGGATTGCGGGAATCGATCCCACTAACTATAGCATGCTAAGCAAAAACAATACCAATTGATCAAATTCCCCAGCTGTTTGGAATTGCCACAAGGAGCAACCAAGAGTGTCCAGTCTTGTCAGGCTATGCTGTTGGTGGACTTGTTAGTTTGTGCTCCAGCACTTACAGAGGCTCGGTGCATCTCAACAATTGTGCTCTGTAGCCAGCGGCCGGTTAGCTCAGTTGGTTAGAGTGTGTGATACGCTGCTCCTCTGAAAGTAAGTAATGTCTTTCTTTTTCATCTGACATTGTGACATCAGTGTTACATGAGAGTTTCTTGTCATTGTTACATGACAGTTTCTTGTCATTGTTTACATGACAGTAGGTTGTCGTAAGACAAGGCTGCATGAAGTGTGAACTGGAGTTTTCTTGGATCCATGAAAGAATTTGCTTTTGGAGAATGCAGGCATCGATCCCACTACCTCACGCATGCAAAGCATTTGAGCTAATTCCCCAGACGTTTGGAATTTCCGCAAGAAGCAACCTAGAGGGTCCAGTCTCGTCAGGCTATGCTGTTGGTGGACTTGTTTGTTTACGTGCCAGCACTTGCAGAGGCTCGGTGCATTGCCACAATTGAGCAAAATGGCAAATGGCTGGTTAGCTCAGTTGGTTAGAGTGTGGTGCTAATAACGCCAAGGTCATGGGTTCGATCCCCGTACTGGCTATGATGTACATTTTGAGTGTCAAAATTGTGAGTCACATGCATGTGAATTGTCAAGGGTGCCACAGAATTAAAATTAGTGAATTGCCGAAATAGCTCAGTTGGGAGAGCGTTAGACTGAAGATCTAAAAGTCCCTGGTTCGATCCCGGGTTTCGGCATTTGTATTTGTTCTTTCTTCATGCTCTGGCTTCAAGGAAACTATCCACAGCTTTGTTTGTGGGCCTCAATGGTGTGTGCTACTCTGCTCCTCTGAAAGTAAGTAATTTCTTGCTTTTTCATCTGACATTTTGACATCAGTGTTACAGGAAAGTTTCTTGTCATTGTTTACATGACAGTAGGTTGTCGTAAGACAAGGCTGCATGAAGTGTGAACTGGAGTTTTCTTGGATCCATGAAAGAATTTGCTTTTGGAGAATGCAGGCATCGATCCCACTACCTCACGCATGCAAAGCATTTGAGCTAATTCCCCAGCCGTTTGGAATTTCCGCAAGAAGCAACCTAGAGGGTCCACTCTTGTCAGGCTATGCTGTTGGTGGACTTGTTTGTTTACGTGCCAGCACTTGCAGAGGCTCGGTGCATTTCAACAATTGAGCAAAGTAGCAGATGGCTGGTTAGCTCAGTTGGTTAGAGTGTGGTGCTAATAACGCCAAGGTCATGGGTTCGATCCCCGTACTGGCTATGATGTACATTTTGAGTGTCAAAATTGTGAGTCACATGCATGTGAATTGTCAAGGGTGCCACAGAATTAAAATTTGTGAAATGCCGAAATAGCTCAGTTCAGAGCGTTAGACTGAAGATCTAAAGGTCCCTGGTTCAATCCCGGGTTTCGGCATTTGTATTTGTTCTTTCTTCATGCTCTGGCTTCAAGGAAACTATCCACAGCTTTGTTTGTGGGCCTCAATGGTGTGTGCTACTCTGCTCCTCTGAAAGTAAGTCATTTCTTGCTTTTTCATCTGACATTTTGACATCAGTGTTACAGGAAAGTTGCTTGTCATTGTTACATGACAGTAGGTTGTCGTAAGACAAGGCTGCATGAAGTGTGAACTGGAGCTTTCTTGGATCCACAACAAAAAATGTTTTTGGGGATTGCGGGAATCGATCCCACTAACTATAGCATGCTAAGCAAACACAATACCAATTGATCAAATTCCCCAGCTGTTTGGAATTGCCACAAGGAGCAACCAAGAGTGTCCAGTCTTGTCAGGCTATGCTGTTGGTGGACTTGTTAGTTTGTGCTCCAGCACTTGCAGAGGCTCGGTGCATCTCAACAATTGTGCTCTGTAGCCAGCGGCCGGTTAGCTAGGTTGGTTAGAGTGTGTGATACGCTGCTCCTCTGAAAGTAAGTAATGTCTTTCTTTTTCATCTGACATTGTGACATCAGTGTTACATGAGAGTTTCTTGTCATTGTTACATGACAGTTTCTTGTCATTGTTTACATGACTGTAGGTTGTCGTAAGACAAGGCTGCATGAAGTGTGAACTGGAGTTTTCTTGGATCCATGAAAGAATTTGCTTTTGGAGAATGCAGGCATCGATCCCACTACCTCACGCATGCAAAGCATTTGAGCTAATTCCCCAGACGTTTGGAATTTCCGCAAGAAGCAACCTAGAGGGTCCAGTCTCGTCAGGCTATGCTGTTGGTGGACTTGTTTGTTTACGTGCCAGCACTTGCAGAGGCTCGGTGCATTGCCACAATTGAGCAAAATGGCAAATGGCCGGTTAGCTCAGTTGGTTAGAGTGTGGTGCTAATAACGCCAAGGTCATGGGTTCGATCCCCGTACTGGCTATGATGTACATTTCGAGTGTCAAAATTGTGAGTCACATGCATGTGAATTGTCAAGGGTGCCACAGAATTAAAATTAGTGAATTGCCGAAATAGCTCAGTTGGGAGAGCGTTAGACTGAAGATCTAAAGGTCCCTGGTTAGATCCCGGGTTTCGGCATTTGTATTTGTTCTATCTTCATGCTCTGGCTTCAAGGAAACTATCCACAGCTTTGTTTGTGGGCCCTAATGGTGTGTGCTACGCTGCTCCTCTGAAAGTAAGTGATTTCTTTCTTTTTCATCTGACATTGTGACATCAGTGTTACATGAGAGTTTCTTGTCATTGTTACATGACAGTTTCTTGTCATTGTTTACATGACAGTAGGTTGTCGTAAGACAAGGCTGCATGAAGTGTGAACTGGAGTTTTCTTGGATCCATGAAAGAATTTGCTTTTGGAGAATGCAGGCATCGATCCCACTACCTCACGCATGCAAAGCATTTGAGCTAATTCCCCAGCCGTTTGGAATTTCCGCAAGAAGCAACCTAGAGGGTCCAGTCTTGTCAGGCTATGCTGTTGGTGGACTTGTTTGTTTACGTGCCAGCACTTGCAGAGGCTCGGTGCATTTCAACAATTGAGGAAAATAGCAAATGGCTGGTTAGCTCAGTTGGTTAGAGTGTGGTGCTAATAACGCCAAGGTCATTGGTTCGATCCCCGTACTGGCTATGATTTACATTTTGAGTGTCAAAATTGTGAGTCACATGCATGTGAATTGTCAAGGGTGCCACAGAATTAAAATTAGTGAAATGCCGAAATAGCTCAGTTGGGAGAGTGTTAGACTGAAGATCTAAAAGTCCCTGGTTTCGGCATTTGTATTTGTTCTATCTTCATGCTCTGGCTTCAAGGAAACTATCCACAGCTTTGTTTGTGGGCCCTAATGGTGTGTGCTACGCTGCTCCTCTGAAAGTAAGTGATTTCTTGCTTTTTCATCTGACATTTTGACATCAGTGTTACAGGAAAGTTTCTTGTCATTGTTTACATGACAGTAGGTTGTCGTAAGACAAGGCTGCATGAAGTGTGAACTGGAGCTTTCTTGGATCCACAACAAAAATTGTTTTTGGGGATTGCGGGAATCGATCCCACTAACTATAGCATGCTAAGCAAACACAATACCAATTGATCAAATTCCCCAGCTGTTTGGAATTGCCACAAGGAGCAACCAAGAGTGTCCAGTCTTGTCAGGCTATGCTATTGGTGGACTTGTTAGTTTGTGCTCCAGCACTTACAGAGGCTCGGTGCATCTCAACAATTGTGCTCTGTAGCCAGCGGCCGGTTAGCTCAGTTGGTTAGAGTGTGTGATACGCTGCTCCTCTGAAAGTAAGTAATGTCTTTCTTTTTCATCTGACATTGTGACATCAGTGTTACATGAGAGTTTCTTGTCATTGTTACATGACAGTTTCTTGTCATTGTTTACATGACAGTAGGTTGTCGTAAGACAAGGCTGCATGAAGTGTGAACTGGAGTTTTCTTGGATCCATGAAAGAATTTGCTTTTGGAGAATGCAGGCATCGATCCCACTACCTCACGCATGCAAAGCATTTGAGCTAATTCCCCAGCCGTTTGGAATTTCCGCAAGAAGCAACCTAGAGGGTCCAGTCTTGTCAGGCTATGCTGTTGGTGGACTTGTTTGTTTACGTGCCAGCACTTGCAGAGGCTCGGTGCATTTCAACAATTGAGCAAAGTAGCAGATGGCTGGTTAGCTCAGTTGGTTAGAGTGTGGTGCTAATAATGCCAAGGTCATGGGTTCGATCCCCGTACTGGCTATGATGTACATTTTGAGTGTCAAAATTGTGAGTCACATGCATGTGAATTGTCAAGGGTGCCACAGAATTAAAATTAGTGAATTGCCGAAATAGCTCAGTTGGGAGAGCGTTAGACTGAAGATCTAAAGGTCCCTGGTTAGATCCCGGGTTTCGGCATTTGTATTTGTTCTTTCTTCATGCTCTGGCTTCAAGGAAACTATCCACAGCTTTGTTTGTGGGCCTCAATGGTGTGTGCTACTCTGCTCCTCTGAAAGTAAGTAATTTCTTGCTTTTTCATCTGACATTTTGACATCAGTGTTACAGGAAAGTTTCTTGTCATTGTTTACATGACAGTAGGTTGTCGTAAGACAAGGCTGCATGAAGTGTGAACTGGAGTTTTCTTGGATCCATGAAAGAATTTGCTTTTGGAGAATGCAGGCATCGATCCCACTACCTCACGCATGCAAAGCATTTGAGCTAATTCCCCAGCCGTTTGGAATTTCCGCAAGAAGCAACCTAGAGGGTCCAGTCTTGTCAGGCTATGCTGTTGGTGGACTTGTTTGTTTACGTGCCAGCACTTGCAGAGGCTCGGTGCATTTCAACAATTGAGCAAAATAGCAAATGGCCGGTTAGCTCAGTTGGTTAGAGTGTGGTGCTAATAACGCCAAGGTCATGGGTTCGATCCCCGTACTGGCTATGATGTACATTTTGAGTGTCAAAATTGTGAGTCACATGCATGTGAATTGTCAAGGGTGCCACAGAATTAAAATTAGTGAAATGCCGAAATAGCTCAGTTAGAGTGTTAGACTGAAGATCTAAAGGTCCCTGGTTCGATCCCTGGTTTCGGCATTTGTATTTGTTCTATCTTCATGCTCTGGCTTCAAGGAAACTATCCACAGCTTTGTTTGTGGGCCTCAATGGTGTGTGCTACGCTGCTCCTCTGAAAGTAAGTGATTTCTTGCTTTTTCATCTGACATTTTGACATCAGTGTTACAGGAAAGTTGCTTGTCATTGTTACATGACAGTAGGTTGTCGTAAGACAAGGCTGCATGAAGTGTGAACTGGAGCTTTCTTGGATCCACAACAAAAATTGTTTTTGGGGATTGCGGGAATCGATCCCACTAACTATAGCATGCTAAGCAAACACAATACCAATTGATCAAATTCCCCAGCTGTTTGGAATTGCCACAAGGAGCAGCCAAGAGTGTCCAGTCTTGTCAGGCTATGCTGTTGGTGGACTTGTTAGTTTGTGCTCCAGCACTTGCAGAGGCTCGGTGCATCTCAACAATTGTGCTCTGTAGCCAGCGGCCGGTTAGCTCAGTTGGTTAGAGTGTGTGATACGCTGCTCCTCTGAAAGTAAGTAATGTCTTTCTTTTTCATCTGACATTGTGACATCAGTGTTACATGAGAGTTTCTTGTCATTGTTACATGACAGTTTCTTGTCATTGTTTACATGACAGTAGGTTGTCGTAAGACAAGGCTGCATGAAGTGTGAACTGGAGTTTTCTTGGATCCATGAAAGAATTTGCTTTTGGAGAATGCAGGCATCGATCCCACTACCTCACGCATGCAAAGCATTTGAGCTAATTCCCCAGCCGTTTGGAATTTCCGCAAGAAGCAACCTAGAGGGTCCAGTCTCGTCAGGCTATGCTGTTGGTGGACTTGTTTGTTTACGTGCCAGCACTTGCAGAGGCTCGGTGCATTACCACAATTGAGCAAAATGGCAAATGGCCGGTTAGCTCAGTTGGTTAGAGTGTGGTGCTAATAACGCCAAAGGTCATGGGTTCGATCCCCGTACTGGCTATGATGTACATTTTGAGTGTCAAAATTGTGAGTCACATGCATGTGAATTGTCAAGGGTGCCACAGAATTAAAATTAGTGAATTGCCGAAATAGCTCAGTTGGGAGAGCGTTAGACTGAAGATCTAAAGGTCCCTGGTTTGATCCCGGGTTTCGGCATTTGTATTTGTTCTTTCTTCATGCTCTGGCTTCAAGGAAACTATCCACAGCTTTGTTTGTGGGCCTCAATGGTGTGTGCTACTCTGCTCCTCTGAAAGTAAGTAATTTCTTGCTTTTTCATCTGACATTTTGACATCAGTGTTACAGGAAAGTTTCTTGTCATTGTTTACATGACAGTAGGTTGTCGTAAGACAAGGCTGCATGAAGTGTGAACTGGAGTTTTCTTGGATCCATGAAAGAATTTGCTTTTGGAGAATGCAGGCATCGATCCCACTACCTCACGCATGCAAAGCATTTGAGCTAATTCCCCAGCCGTTTGGAATTTCCGCAAGAAGCAACCTAGAGGGTCCAGTCTTGTCAGGCTATGCTGTTGGTGGACTTGTTTGTTTACGTGCCAGCACTTGCAGAGGCTCGGTGCGTCTCAACAATTGTGCTCTGTAGCCAGCGGCCGGTTAGCTCAGTTGGTTAGAGTGTGTGATACGCTGCTCCTCTGAAAGTAAGTAATGTCTTTCTTTTTCATCTGACATTGTGACATCAGTGTTACATGAGAGTTGCTTGTCATTGTTACATGACAGTTTCTTGTCATTGTTTACATGACAGTAGGTTGTCGTAAGACAAGGCTGCATGAAGTGTGAACTGGAGTTTTCTTGGATCCATGAAAGAATTTGCTTTTGGAGAATGCAGGCATCGATCCCACTACCTCACGCATGCAAAGCATTTGAGCTAATTCCCCAGCCGTTTGGAATTTCCGCAAGAAGCAACCTAGAGGGTCCAGTCTCGTCAGGCTATGCTGTTGGTGGAATTGTTTGTTTACGTGCCAGCACTTGCAGAGGCTCGGTGCATTGCCACAATTGAGCAAAATAGCAAATGGCTGGTTAGCTCAGTTGGTTAGAGTGTGGTGCTAATAATGCCAAGGTCATGGGTTCGATCCCCGTACTGGCTATGATGTACATTTTGAGTGTCAAAATTGTGAGTCGCATGCATGTGAATTGTCAAGGGTGCCACAGAATTAAAATTAGTGAATTGCCGAAATAGCTCAGTTGGGAGAGCGTTAGACTGAAGATCTAAAGGTCCCTGGTTCGATCCCGGGTTTCTGCATTTGTATTTGTTCTTTCTTCATGCTCTGGCTTCAAGGAAACTATCCACAGCTTTGTTTGTGGGCCTCAATGGTGTGTGCTACTCTGCTCCTCTGAAAGTAAGTAATTTCTTGCTTTTTCATCTGACATTTTGACATCAGTGTTACAGGAAAGTTTCTTGTCATTGTTTACATGACAGTAGGTTGTCGTAAGACAAGGCTGCATGAAGTGTGAACTGGAGTTTTCTTGGATCCATGAAAGAATTTGCTTTTGGAGAATGCAGGCATCGATCCCACTACCTCACGCATGCAAAGCATTTGAGCTAATTCCCCAGACGTTTGGAATTTCCGCAAGAAGCAACCTAGAGGGTCCAGTCTCGTCAGGCTATGCTGTTGGTGGACTTGTTTGTTTACGTGCCAGCACTTGCAGAGGCTCGGTGCATTGCCACAATTGAGCAAAATGGCAAATGGCCGGTTAGCTCAGTTGGTTAGAGTGTGGTGCTAATAACGCCAAGGTCATGGGTTCGATCCCCGTACTGGCTATGATGTACATTTTGAGTGTCAAAATTGTGAGTCACATGCATGTGAATTGTCAAGGGTGCCACAGAATAAAAATTAGTGAATTGCCGAAATAGCTCAGTTGGGAGAGCGTTAGACTGAAGATCTAAAGGTCCCTGGTTAGATCCCGGGTTTCGGCATTTGTATTTGTTCTTTCTTCATGCTCTGGCTTCAAGGAAACTATCCACAGCTTTGTTTGTGGGCCTCAATGGTGTGTGCTACTCTGCTCCTCTGAAAGTAAGTAATTTCTTGCTTTTTCATCTGACATTTTGACATCAGTGTTACAGGAAAGTTTCTTGTCATTGTTTACATGACAGTAGGTTGTCGTAAGACAAGGCTGCATGAAGTGTGAACTGGAGTTTTCTTGGATCCATGAAAGAATTTGCTTTTGGAGAATGCAGGCATCGATCCCACTACCTCACGCATGCAAAGCATTTGAGCTAATTCCCCAGCCGTTTGGAATTTCCGCAAGAAGCAACCTAGAGGGTCCAGTCTTGTCAGGCTATGCTGTTGGTGGACTTGTTTGTTTACGTGCCAGCACTTGCAGAGGCTCGGTGCATTTCAACAATTGAGCAAAATAGCAAATGGCCGGTTAGCTCAGTTGGTTAGAGTGTGGTGCTAATAACGCCAAGGTCATGGGTTCGATCCCCGTACTGGCTATGATGTACATTTTGAGTGTCAAAATTGTCAGTCACATGCATGTGAATTGTCAAGGGTGCCACAGAATTAAAATTAGTGAAATCCCGAAATAGCTCAGTTAGAGTGTTAGACTGAAGATCTAAAGGTCCCTGGTTCGATCCCTGGTTTCGGCATTTGTATTTGTTCTATCTTCATGCTCTGGCTTCAAGGAAACTATCCACAGCTTTGTTTGTGGGCCTCAATGGTGTGTGCTACGCTGCTCCTCTGAAAGTAAGTAATTTCTTGCTTTTTCATCTGATGCATGCAAAGCATTTGAGCTAATTCCCCAGCCGTTTGGAATTTCCGCAAGAAGCAACCTAGAGGGTCCAGTCTTGTCAGGCTATGCTGTTGGTGGACTTGTTTGTTTACGTGCCAGCACTTGCAGAGGCTCGGTGCATTTCAACAATTGAGCAAAATAGCAAATGGCCGGTTAGCTCAGTTGGTTAGAGTGTGGTGCTAATAACGCCAAGGTCATGGGTTCGATCCCCGTACTGGCTATGATGTACATTTTGAGTGTCAAAATTGTGAGTCACATGCATGTGAATTGTCAAGGGTGCCACAGAATTATAATTAGTGAATTGCCGAAATAGCTCAGTTGGGAGAGCGTTAGACTGAAGATCTAAAGGTCCCTGGTTCGATCCCGGGTTTTGGCATTTGTATTTGTTCTTTCTTCATGCTCTGGCTTCAAGGAAACTATCCACAGCTTTGTTTGTGGGCCTCAACGGTGTGTGCTACGCTGCTCCTCTGAAAGTAAGTAATTTCTTGCTTTTTCATCTGATGCATGCAAAACATTTGAGCTAATTCCCCAGCCGTTTGGAATTTCCGCAAGAAGCAACCTAGAGGGTCCAGTCTTGTCAGGCTATGCTGTTGGTGGACTTGTTTGTTTACGTGCCAGCACTTGCAGAGGCTCGGTGCATTTCAACAATTGAGCAAAATAGCAAATGGCCGGTTAGCTCAGTTGGTTAGAGTGTGGTGCTAATAACGCCAAGGTCATGGGTTCGATCCCCGTACTGGCTATGATGTACATTTTGAGTGTCAAAATTGTGAGTCACATGCATGTGAATTGTCAAGGGTGCCACAGAATTATAATTAGTGAATTGCCGAAATAGCTCAGTTGGGAGAGCGTTAGACTGAAGATCTAAAGGTCCCTGGTTCGATCCCGGGTTTCGGCATTTGTATTTGTTCTTTCTTCATGCTCTGGCTTCAAGGAAACTATCCACAGCTTTGTTTGTGGGCCTCAATGGTGTGTGCTACTCTGCTCCTCTGAAAGTACAGAATTAAAATTAGTGAATTGCCGAAATAGCTCAGTTGGGAGAGCGTTAGACTGAAGATCTAAAGGTCCCTGGTTCGATCCCGGGTTTCGGCATTTGTATTTGTTCTTTCTTCATGCTCTGGCTTCAAGGAAACTATCCACAGCTTTGTTTGTGGGCCTCAATGGTGTGTGCTACGCTGCTCCTCTGAAAGTAAGTAATTTCTTGCTTTTTCATCTGACATTTTGACATCAGTGTTACAGGAAAGTTTCTTGTCATTGTTTACATGACTGTAGGTTGTCGTAAGACAAGGCTGCATGAAGTGTGAACTGTAGTTTTCTTGGATCCATGAAAGAATTTGCTTTTGGAGAATGCAGGCATCGATCCCACTACCTCACGCATGCAAAGCATTTGAGCTAATTCCCCAGCCGTTTGGAATTTCCGCAAGAAGCAACCTAGAGGGTCCAGTCTTGTCAGGCTATGCTGTTGGTGGACTTGTTTGTTTACGTGCCAGCACTTGCAGAGGCTCGGTGCATTTCAACAATTGAGCAAAATAGCAAATGGCCGGTTAGCTGAGTTGGTTAGAGTGTGGTGCTAATAATGCCAAGGTCATGGGTTCGATCCCCATATTGGCTATGATGTACATTTTGAGTGTCAAAATTGTGAGTCACATGCGTGTGAATTGTCAAGGGTGCCACAGAATTAAAATTAGTGAATTGCCGAAATAGCTCAGTTGGGAGAGCGTTAGGCTGAAGATCTAAAGGTCCCTGGTTCGATCCCGGGTTTCGGCATCTGTATTTGTTCTTTCTTCATGCTCTGGCTTCAAGGAAACTATCCACAGCTTTGTTTGTGGGCCTCAATGGTGTGTGCTACGCTGCTCCTCTGAAAGTAAGTAATTTCTTGCTTTTTCATCTGACATTTTGACATCAGTGTTACAGGAAAGTTTCTTGTCATTGTTTACATGACAGTAGGTTGTCGTAAGACAAGGCTGCATGAAGTGTGAACTGTAGTTTTCTTGGATCCATTAAAGAATTTGCTTTTGGAGAATGCAGGCATCGATCCCACTACCTATAGCATGCTAAGCAAACACAATACCAATTGATCAAATTCCCCAGCTGTTTGGAATTGCCACAAAGATCAACCAAGAGTGTCCAGTCTTGTCAGGCTATGCTGTTGGTGGACTTGTTAGTTTGTGCTCCAGCACTTGCAGAGGCTCGGTGCATCTCAACAATTGTGCTCTGTAGCCAGCGGCCGGTAAGCTCAGTTGGTTAGAGTGTGTGATACGCTGCTCTCTGAAAGTAAGTAATGAATGTCTTTCTTTTTCATCTGACATTGTGACATCAGTGTTACATGAGAGTTTCTTGTCATTGTTACATGACAGTTTCTTGTCATTGTTTAAAAATAAAGAGCTGTCAAGTCATGGCGAAAGAACTGGGGAACGATGAACCTGTGGTGTCCTTTTTGAACTTGCCTGCATATATTACAGATGATGAAATATATGAGAAATTACAAGGATGGAAAGTGAACGCGACAACACCAATCAAGAGGAGGATGTGGCCAGTAACGGACATTGTGGACGGGACGAGATTTTGTAAGGTGAAGTTTACGGACAGCGTGCAATCATTGCCTTACTCAACAAAGTTCAATACTGTCGAAGGATTTGAATATTTCCGAGTGATCCACGATAACCAAGTTAAGGTATGTAGACTATGTATTCAACCGGGACACATACTTAAAGAATGTCCAGAATTTATATGTCATAAATGTGGTGAACAAGGGCATTATGCCAGGGAATGTTCGAACATCGGTGATATATGTAGAAGGTGTGACAGACCTAAGGACAGATATAAATGTAAGAAGGGGAGTGATGTCTTATTTCTTATTTCATTACTGAAGAAGATGAGGGGAGTGTGGCTATGGAGAGAGAATTAGAGAGTGATATGGAAAGTGTGTCGCAGGTGATTCCAGAGACAGCTATAGATGTGCTTGGAGAGTATGCAATTCCTTCTGGCAGTACTCGAGACGCAGTCTTTGTCTCTGCTGCTGACAAGGTGGAGCAGCAGCACAGGATTGGTGAATTAGACACACAGGTAGAGATGGTGCAAGGTACTTCTCAGGTGCCTGAACCAGCTTTAAGCCTGTGTGAAAATGACACCAAGGAGAGGGCTGGGTCCACTGGAGTTGACGGCACGGTTAAAGCGCATTTTACAAAAGGCTTGAATGTTGCTCCCCTCATAAGTCCAAGTCATGAGTCGGACGAAGAAATAGAGAGTGAGGATTTTCAGCTGTTTGCTAGAAATAAGAGATCATTGACGAAAGCTTGGGAGGTGATGGGATCTGGTAAAAAGAAAAAGTCTATTTTGAAATGACATGTTTGTCTTTGACTATATTTCTGCATACATTAACAATGATTAAAGTTGCATCACTAAATGGGAACAGTCTGAGAAATATGAACAAATTGGAGCAGGTTTTGGTGTCTGTGAAAGCTGACATGTGGTGTTTTCAAGAGACTAATTGGACAGACTCCAAAATGTTGGAGATTAAGTGTCATGTATTGTCATGTTGTCTTGTTTCTGTCCTTTCCTTTCACCCTGTCTCCCTCTGCTGGTCGTACTAGGTTACTGTTTCTGTCCCTCTTTCCCCCAGCTGTTCCTTGTCTTCTCTGACTACCTCATTTACCCCTTTTTCCCTCTGATTAGGTCCCTATATCTCTCTCTGTTTTTTTTCCTTTCCTTGTCGGATTCTTGTTTGTGTTATTCATGCCTGAACCAGACTATCATCGTGTTTGCTGCAACCTTGTCCTGTCCTGTCGGAATCTACCTGTCCATCTGAGCCCACGTGTGTTCATCATTAAAGAAACTCTGTTTGTTAATTCGCTTTTGGGTCCTCATTCACGCACCGTGACAGAAGAATCCGACCAAGAATGGACCCAGCGACTTCGGATCCTCTCCACTCAGCCGTCGAGATCCAGGGGGCGATGCTAGGCAGACACGAGCAGGAATTGTTTGCTGCTCGACATGCCGTTGAGACCCTGGCCACCCAAGTCTCCAACCTCACAGAACAGGTTCACCATCTCCGCCTCGATCCACCGGCCACTTCCAGGGCTTTCGAATCTCCGGAGCCCAGAATCAATAACCCGCCGTGTTACTCTGGGGAGCCCACTGAATGCCGCTCGTTCCTCACCCAGTGTGATATTGTGTTTTCTCTCCAGCCCAACACTTACGCCAGGAGCACTGCTCGTGTCGCCTACGTCATATCTCTCCTTACTGGACGGGCTCGTGAGTGGGGCACGGCAATCTGGGAGGCAAGGGCTGAGTGTACTAACCAGTATCAGGACTTTAAGGAGGAGATGATACGGGTTTTTGATCGATCTGTTTTTGGGGAGGAGGCTTCCAGGGCCCTGTCTTCCCTATGTCAAGGTAATCGATCCATAACAGACTACTCTATTGAGTTTCGCACTCTTGCTGCCTCCAGTGGCTGGAACGAGCCGGCTTTGCTCGCTCGTTTTCTGGAGGGTCTCCGCGCAGAGGTAAAGGATGAGATTCTCTCCCGGGAGGTTCCTTCCAGCGTGGATTCCTTGATTGAACTCGCTATTCGCATTGAGCGACGGGTTGATCTTCGTCACCGAGCTCGTGGAAAGGAGCTCGCGTTCTCCGTTGCCCCCCTCTCCGCATCACTACCATCTTCCTCTGCCGGCTCGGGAGCTGAGCCTATGCAGCTGGGAGGTATCCGCATCTCGACTAAGGAGAGGGAACGGAGAATCACCAACCGCCTCTGTCTCTATTGCGGTTCTGCTGGTCATTTTGTCACTTCATGTCCAGTAAAAGCCAGAGCTCATCAGTAAGCGGAGGGCTACTGGTGAGCGCTACTACTCCTGTCTCTCCTTCAAGATCCTGCACTACCTTGTCGGTCCATCTACGCTGGACTGGTTCGTCAGCTTCCTGCAGTGCCTTAATAGACTCTGGGGCGGAGGGCTGTTTTATGGACGAGACCTGGGCTCGGGAACATGACATTCCTCTCAGACAGTTAAGGGAGTCCACGGCCTTGTTCGCCCTGGATGGTAGTCCTCTCCCCAGGATTCAGCGTGAGACGCTACCTTTAACCCTCACTGTTTCTGGTAATCATAGCGAAACCATTTCTTTTTTAATTTTTCGTTCACCTTTTACACCTGTTGTTTTGGGCCATCCCTGGCTAGTTTGTCATAATCCTTCCATTAATTGGTCTAGTAATTCTATCCTCTCCTGGAACGTCTCTTGTCATGTGAAATGTTTAATGTCTGCTATCCCTCCTGTTTCCTCTGTCTCTTCTTCACAGGAGGAGCCTGGTGATTTGACAGGGGTGCCGGAGGAATATCACGATCTGCGCACGGTGTTCAGTCGGTCCAGGGCCACCTCTCTTCCTCCACACCGGTCGTATGATTGTAGTATTGATCTCCTTCCGGGAACCACTCCCCCCCGGGGTAGACTATACTCTCTGTCGGCTCCCGAACGTAAGGCTCTCGAAGATTATTTGTCTGTAGCTCTTGCCGCCGGTACCATAGTCCCCTCCTCCTCTCCCGCCGGAGCGGGGTTCTTTTTTGTTAAGAAGAAGGACGGGTCCCTGCGCCCCTGCATAGATTATCGAGGGCTGAATGACATAACAGTGAAGAATCGTTATCCGCTTCCTCTTATGTCTTCAGCCTTCGAGATCCTGCAGGGAGCCAGGTTTTTCACTAAGTTGGACCTTCGTAACGCTTACCATCTCGTGCGCATCAGGGAGGGGGACGAGTGGAAGACGGCGTTTAACACTCCGTTAGGGCACTTTGAATACCGGGTTCTTCCTTTCGGCCTCGCTAACGCTCCAGCTGTCTTTCAGGCATTAGTCAATGATGTCCTGAGAGACATGCTGAACATCTTTGTTTTCGTTTACCTTGACGACATCCTGATTTTTTCACCGTCACTCCAGATTCATGTTCAGCACGTTCGACGTGTCCTCCAGCGCCTTTTAGAGAATTGTCTTTTTGTGAAGGCTGAGAAGTGGTCTTTTCATGCCTCCTCCGTCACATTTCTCGGTTCTGTTATTTCCGCTGAAGGCATTAAGATGGATCCCGCTAAGGTCCAAGCTGTCATTGATTGGCCCGCCCCTAAGTCACGCGTCGAGCTGCAGCGCTTTCTCGGCTTCGCAAACTTCTATCGTCGTTTCATCCGTAATTTCGGTCAGGTGGCAGCTCCTCTCACAGCCCTTACTTCTGTCAAGACGTGCTTTAAGTGGTCCGTTTCCGCCCAGGGAGCTTTTGATCTCCTCAAGAATCGTTTTACATCCGCTCCTATCCTTGTTACACCTGACGTCTCTAGACAGTTCGTTGTCGAGGTTGACGCGTCAGAGGTGGGCGTGGGGGCCATTCTTTCTCAGCGCTCCCTCTCTGACGACAAGGTCCACCCATGCGCGTATTTTTCTCATCGCCTGTCGCCGTCGGAACGTAACTATGATGTGGGAAACCGCGAACTGCTCGCCATCCGGTTAGCCCTAGGCGAATGGCGACAGTGGTTGGAGGGGGCGACCGTTCCTTTTGTCGTTTGGACTGACCATAGGAACCTTGAGTACATCCGTTCTGCCAAACGACTTAATGCGCGTCAGGCGCGTTGGGCGCTGTTTTTCGCTCGTTTCGAGTTCGTGATTTCTTATCGTCCGGGCTCTAAGAACACCAAGCCTGATGCTTTATCTCGTCTCTTCAGTTCTTCAGTAGCCTCCACTGACCCCGAGGGGATTCTCCCTGAGGGGCGTGTTGTCGGGTTGACTGTCTGGGGAATTGAGAGGCAGGTAAAGCAAGCGCTCACTCACACTCCGTCGCCGCGCGCTTGTCCTAGGAACCTTCTTTTCGTTCCCGTTCCTACTCATCTGGCCGTTCTTCAGTGGGCTCACTCTGCCAAGTTAGCCGGCCACCCTGGCGTTCGGGGTACGCTTGCTTCCATTCGCCAGCGTTTTTGGTGGCCCACCCGGGAGCATGACACGCGTCGTTTCGTGGCTGCTTGTTCGGTCTGCGCGCAGACTAAGTCCGGTAACTCCCCTCCTGCCGGCCGTCTCAGGCCGCTTCCCATTCCCTCTCGACCGTGGTCTCACATCGCCTTAGATTTTGTCACCGGACTGCCTTCGTCAGCGGGGAAGACTGTTATTCTTACGGTTGTCGATAGGTTCTCTAAGGCGGCTCATTTCATTCCCCTTGCTAAGCTTCCTTCTGCTAAAGAGACGGCACAAATCATCATCGAGAATGTTTTCAGAATTCATGGCCTTCCGTCAGACGTCGTTTCGGACAGAGGTCCGCAATTCACGTCTCAATTTTGGAGGGAGTTTTGCCGTTTGATTGGGGCTTCCGTCAGTCTCTCTTCCGGCTTTCACCCCCAGTCTAACGGTCAAGCAGAACGGGCCAATCAGACTATTGGTCGCATCTTACGCAGTCTTTCTTTTCGCAACCCTGCGTCTTGGTCAGAACAGCTCCCCTGGGCAGAGTACGCCCACAACTCGCTTCCTTCGTCTGCGACCGGGCTATCTCCTTTTCAGAGTAGCCTCGGGTACCAGCCTCCGCTGTTCTCATCTCAGTTCGCCGAGTCCAGCGTCCCCTCCGCTCAGGCTTTTGTCCAACGTTGCGAGCGCACCTGGAAGAGGGTCAGGTCTGCACTCTGTCGTTATAGGACGCAGACTGTGAGGGCTGCTAATAAGCGTAGAACTAAGAGTCCTAGATATTGTCGCGGTCAGAGAGTTTGGCTCTCCACTCAGAACCTTCCCCTTAAGACGGCGTCTCGCAAGTTGACCCCGCGGTTCATTGGTCCGTTCCGTATTTCTCGGGTCATTAATCCTGTCGCAGTTCGACTTCTTCTTCCGCGATACCTTCGTCGCGTCCACCCGGTCTTCCATGTCTCCTGTATCAAGCCCGTTCTTCGCGCCCCCGCTCGTCTTCCCCCCCCCCCCCCCATCCTTGTCGAGGGCGCACCCATCTACAGGGTCCGTAGGATTTTGGACATGCGTCCTCGGGGCCGTGGTCACCAGTACCTCGTAGATTGGGAGGGGTACGGTCCTGAGGAGAGGAGTTGGGTTCCCTCTCGGGACGTGCTGGACCGTGCGCTGATCGAGGATTTCCTCCGTTGCCGCCAGGTTTCCTCCTCGAGTGCGCCAGGAGGCGCTCGGTGAGTGGGGGGGTACTGTCATGTATTGTCATGTTGTCTTGTTTCTGTCCTTTCCTTTCACCCTGTCTCCCTCTGCTGGTCGTACTAGGTTACCGTTTCTGTCCCTCTTTCCCCCAGCTGTTCCTTGTCTTCTCTGACTACCTCATTTACCCCTTTTTCCCTCTGATTAGGTCCCTATATCTCTCTCTGTTTTTGTTCCTGTCCTTGTCGGATTCTTGTTTGTGTTATTCATGCCTGAACCAGACTATCATCGTGTTTGCTGCAACCTTGTCCTGTCCTGTCGGAATCTACCTGTCCATCTGAGCCCACGTGTGTTCATCATTAAAGAAACTCTGTTTGTTAATTCGCTTTTGGGTCCTCATTCACGCACCGTGACATTAAGAGCAAATGGTCTGAGCTAATGTTTTGTAGTCACGGAAGTGAAAAAACATGTGGAGTAGCTATTTTGGTAAAAAATGTTGTGGTTCAAAATGTCAAGCAGGTATATACAGATAATCAGGGCAGACTTATTGTTATTGAGTTTGAAGTGCAAAATGTCATTTTTCGTCTAATTAATGTTTATGCTTCGAATATTGAATCGGAAAGGAGAGATATGTTTAATAACCTAAGATCACTGTGTTCAGAAAATTGTATACTGGTAGGAGATTTTAACGTGAAGTGTATTAGAATGGATGTCTCGAGATGTGATAGTTTCAAACATGATTCGTCTAGAAATGCTTTATGGGAATTAATGAAAAATGAGAATCTTGTAGATATATGGAGGGCTGAACATTTAAATAGAAGAGTGTTTTCGAGAAGGCAGGTGGTGTTAAATGAACTAAAACAATGCAGAATTGATTTATGTTTAGTAAAAGAAGATGTGATACAGCAGGTTCAGAAGATGTCATATAACTTTACAGCATACAGTGATCATGCAGTAATGTCATTTCAGATAGGAGAATGTGTGTTTATGGTGGGAGGAAGTGAAAGTTAAAGCAAAAAACAGGAGTATTAGGTACTTTAAAAATCGTAACCGTGTAGATAAGGTGAAAGAAAAAATGCTTAGAAATAGGATGTTACGTGAACTTGAAAAGGCCGATGCTGATCCAGACTATGATGTTGAGAACTATTTGAAAATCCATGCAGAGCTAGGGTTTTATGAAAAAAAGAAATGTTTAGGTGCTATTGTTAGGAGTAAGGCACAGTATGCCTTGGAGGGAGAGAAATGTACTTCCTTTTTTCTGAGTCTTGAAAAACGAAAGCAATTTAAGAGTTATATTTTAGAATTGGAAAATGAAAAAGGTGTAAAGGTAAATGATTTTGTTGATATCGTAGATTCAGTTGAATCCTTTTACAGAAATCTTTATAAAAAGAATGATGTGGACAAAGTGTGTGTTGCAAAAGTGTTGGAGAAAATCAGTGCCAAAGTATCTCAGGCAGATAGAAGGATGTGTGATGAAGAGATTTCAATTATAGAAATCAAGGAAGCAATTGAGAACACTCAAGGAAATAAAAGTCCAGGTTTGGATGGTTTAACAAATGAATTCTATAAAGATTTTGTGGATACTTTGGCACCCATTTTATTGAAGGTTTTTCAGTATATGGAAGAGAATAAGGAAATCCCTGAGTCTATGTCAATTGGTATGTTAACCATCTTATTTAAAAATAGAGGCAGTAGGTTAAAGTTAGAAAATTATAGGCCTATTAGTCTTCTAAATTCAGATTATAAAATACTGACTCAAGTTTTAGCTAATAGGATGAAAAAGGTGATTGGACGTATTATTACATCAACACAAGCCTACTGAATACCTGGAAGAGATGTTGCAGATGTAATTTGTACAATTAGAGATGTTGTTAAGCAAATGAAAAATGAAGGTGGTATAGTTTTAAGTTTAGATTTTAAGAAAGCTTTTGATAAAGTGGAACATAGTTTTCTGCTACAGACTTTGGAGAGGTTTGGTTTTGGGCCAAAATTTGTATCTTGGATTAACTTGTTGTATAGTGGAGCAAAAAGTTGTGTTAAATGTAACGGAGTGTTAACAGATACTTTCCCTATAGAGAGGTAAGTAAGGCAGGGTTGTCCTTTGTCAGCTCTATTGTACAGTGTTTCTACGGAACCTTTAGCTGTTTTAATACTTGGAGACAAAGAGGTGAGGGGTGTTGGAATCCCAGGTGGTGGTGTCAGTGTTATACATCAGTACACTGATGACACTACTTTTACTGTGAAGGATGTAGGTAGCATTGAAAGCATTATGAAAATCATAGATATCTACTGTAAGGCATCGGGGGCTGAAGTTAATATAGAGAAGACGGAAATTATGTTTTTGGGGGATATCAATGCAAATAAGTGTGAGATTCCATTTAAGGTAGCTAAGGATTTTATGAAGGTGCTGGGAGTAAATATTGGTGTAAAGGAGAAAGAGGCAAGGGATATAACTTGGACGGGGATCCTCAATAAAATCAAGCTAACTTTGAATTTCTGTAAAAATAGAAAATTAAAGTTAAAAGGTAAAGTAATTGTAGTAAATGCTTTGGTATCATCTAAACTTGTGTATATTTTGGGAGTTCTAGACATGCCAGAGTGGGTTATAAATGAATTGAATAATGTGGTGTCTAATTTTATATGGGATGGTAAAGGTGTTAGAATTGCGCAGAAAACATTGATAGCGGACTATGATGATGGAGGTTTAAAACTTTTGACATTAAAAGGAAAGCTATTAGGATAAAAACAGTAAAGAAATATTTATATGACAGTTTAGATTATGGCTGGAAACATTTTTTCAAAGTCTATTTAGATGAGAGTGGTGGATGTGAAGATAATGGTTTGTTGATGGGTCTTAAAAGGAAAATGTGTGAAAAGGTACCAGATTTTTATAAAGAAGTGCTAAATGCATGGGCAGAGTTGTTGCCTAATGTGTATTATGAGTGTGGGCATATTGACCTAATTATGAATCATCCTGTTTTTCTAAATGAGAAAATTAAGTACGAAGAAAAGGTGTTATATAGTGAAGTATTCATGAGTGCAGGTCTTAGACAGATAAAAGATTACACATATGAGGTAATTCCAGGTTTTTTTCCTGAAGAAGCTATTTTTGACACCATCCATGAATGGGATGTAGAGGTGGGTAGGGGAACAGTGAAGAATATGTACGAGAAGATAAAAGAAAGTATACCAAACACATGGGTGGATTTAATAAATAGTGAAGTTGTTAGAGAAGATTTATTTGTCTTTCCTAATTTATTTATTGGTAACAGTAAGGAGAAGGCTCAGTTATCTAGTATCCCGGTGAAACAATTCTATAAAATAATGGTAGAGAAAAATGTGAAAAGGCCAGCTGCGGAGAAAGTTTGGAAAGGAATTTTTCCAACTTTGGACGTAAAAAAGACATGGAAAACTTTAAATGTAAAATATAATAGAATGGAATGTGAAAGTAACGATTTTAAAATAAGGCATAATCGTATATATACAAAGGTGGTGTTACATCAAATCAATAGGGAAATAAAAAGAGAATGTGATCTATGTGGTGAGTTACCGGAAAATGTAATACATTTGTTTGTGGAATGTTAAAAGTTAAAATATTTATTTTGTAAGGTAAAGGGAATGATACATAGAAACTGGAAGGGTGATATTTGTAAAAAATATGTGTGGAATGAATTGGTGTTATTTGGCGTGGCTGGTAAATGTGAGGGTGTTAATGTTGTTTTGTTGAATGTTGCTTTGAGTTTTGTGAGGTATGCTATTTTTTGTAGGAGGAATTGTGCTTTTTTTGAGGGGAAGAGGGTAAGGGTGTGGGATATTTTTGTAGTATTGTTTAAGAAGCATATAGATATGTTTCATTGTTATGGAAGGGAATGTTTTGATAAAGCTTTTGTGGAGGGGAGTGGGTTGATTTCAAGGGTGGATGGTGGAAGAATTACTTCCACCATCTTATAAATTGTGTACAGACTCCACAAGAAGGTTTTAGTTTGATTCATCAATACGCAGATGATACCACTATAACAGTTAGAGATGAGGGAAGTGTAAAAAGGGTGATGGAGTGTTTTAAAGTATATGGACAAGCATCAGGTGCAAAGGTTAACATGGAGAAGTCAGTTGTAATGTATATTGGGAAGATTAATGAGGGGAATTTTACTTTTAAGGTGGTAAAAGATTATTTTAAGGTGTTAGGAGTGTTTTTAGGGGTGAACGAAATAGAAGCTAGGGATTTGACATGGAGTGGTGTGATAAATAAAGTTAGGAAGGTAGTAAATATATGGAGGGGGAGGTCTTTGAAGTTAAAAGGGAAAGTCATTGTGATAAATTCCTTGTTGATGTCAATTTTTATTTATGTAATGAATGTTTTGGATATGCCAGAATGGGTTTTATCTGAAATGAATAAGATTTTAGTTGATTTTTTATGGGACGGGAAGGGGGTGAAAATTGCTTTTAAAACTTTGATTGCAGGTTATGAGGAGGGGGGTTTGAAGTTGGTAGATTTAAGTGTAAGGAAAACTGCAATTAGAGTTAAAATGGTACGGAAATATTTATTTGGTGAATTGGATTATGGGTGGAAAAGGTTTTTTAAAGATTATTTGCAAGAGGTAGGGAGGGTGGGGGACAATGGTTTATTGATGAGTATGAAGAAAGAAATGTTAGGAAATATACCGTTGTTTTATAGAGAAGTGTTTGAGGCTTGGGGGCAATTTTTACCAAATATTTATTATGAATGTACCATTTTAGAAGATATTTTATATCAACCGATATTTTTAAATCCAAAGATAAAGTGTAATAATATGACGTTGTTTTGTAAATATTTTATGAGGGCTGGGATGAGGCAGATAGGTGACATTGTACTGTATATGAGGTAATTCCTGGGTTCCTTCCGTTGCAGGCAATATATGATAATGTGGTTGAAATAGATGAAGAGATTAGTAAAACTACTGTGGAGAATATGTACAAGAAAATATTAGGATGTATTCCTGGGGAGTGGGTGATTTTAATAAATACAGAGGTGGCTAAAAGATCTAGAGGGTTTACCGTTTTTATATTATGAAAGTAATGGGGAGAAACATGATTTATCAGGTTTAAAAGTTAAAATGGTTTATAGTAAATGTATTTTAAAAGAGATAAAAGTTCCTGCGTCGGAAAAGGTGTGGTCTAGGGTGTTTGCAAATATGGATGTGAAATCAATATGGAAGAATGTAAATGTAAAATATAATTCTATAGAGTGTGAAGACAATGATTTTAAATTGAAACATAATAGGATTTTTACAAATGTGGTTTTGCATCAAATAAATAGGGATATTAAAAGAGAATGTGATATTTGTGGTACAGGGGTGGAACATTTTATGCACTTTTTTGTTGAATGTAGCAGGTTAAAAGATTTTCATGAGTTTTTAAAAGGGCTTTTAGTAAAACATTGGGGGGAGGAGATTTTTAATGGGGTGGAATGGAAGAGATTCTTTATTTTTGGTATTAATGGGAAAAGTAAAGTTTTGAATTTTAATTTGGTTAATTATGTTTTAAGTCATGCTAGATATGCTGTAAGACAAAGAAGGAATATGGGTCATTATGAAGGGAAATGTGTGAGTGTGGAAGGTCTTTTTAGGAGGACTTTAGAAAATACAGAGATAATATATAAATACGGTGGAGGAAATTTTGAAAAACTGTTTGTGTGGGGGAGTACTTTTATTGAAATAATGTCAAATGGGAAACTTGCATTTAATTATTAATTGGAATTAGTGAATGACTGTGTTTTAAATTGGTTTTCTTCTATTACTCTTCTGATGTTGTAAAAAGGGTGAATTGTTCATCCTCAATTATTACTGACTGAATGTTGCAAATATTGTGCGATTTTTCATAATATATATATTTTTTTAAAAGTACGCCTGATCTCGTCTGATCTCGGAAGCTAAGCAGGGTCAGGCCTGGTTAGTACTTGGATGGGAGACCGCCTGGGAATACCAGGTGCTGTAAGCTTTTTGTCACTGCCTTGTGGAATTTCAACTCTTTGTCCGTTTTTTCCCACAAGGCTGAAATATGTGCCCTCGCTTTGAAATAAGTAAGCAAGGTTAGTTTGTATTTCATCCAACAATCTGTGCTACAAATTATGGCTACAGTATATGCAATTTCTTCCACTTTTTGAGTGACACAAAGATGCTTATCTAAATGGTGAAAATGCAACAGCTGTTAATCAGGCTCACTTTGACTTTACATAGTGTACCAAGAGTTAGTTTCTCGCTTACGGCCACACCGGCCTGAGTACGCATTTCCTGATTGGAGAAGTGACGACAGGTGCGACAGGTCAAGGATGCCACAGAATTAAAAATAGTGAATTTCCGAAATAGCTCAGTTGGGAGAGCGTTAGACTGAAGATCTAAAGGTCCCTGGTTTGATCCTGGGTTTCGGCATTTGTATATGTTCTGGCTTCAAGGAAACTATCCACAGCTTTGTTTGTGGGCCTCAATTGTGTGTGCTACGCTGCTCCTCTGTAAGTAATATCTTGCTTTTTCATCTGACATTTTGACATCAGTGTTACATGAGAGTTTCTTGTCATTGTTACATGACAGTAGGTTGTCGTAAGACAAGGCTGCATGAAGTGTGAAGTGGGGCTTTCTTGGATCCACAAAAAAAAATGTTTTTGGGGATTGCGGGAATCGATCCCACGCATGCTAAGCAAACACAATACCAATTGATCAAATTCCCCAGCTGTTTGGAATTGCCACAAGGAGCAACCAAGAGTGTCCAGTCTTGTCAGGCTATGCTGGTGGTGGACTTGTTAGTTTGTGCTCCAGCACTTACAGAGGCTCGGTGCATCTCAACAATTGTGCTCTGTAGCCAGCGGCCGGTTAGCTCAGTTGGTTAGAGTGTGTGATACGCTGCTCCTCTGAAAGTAAGTAATGTCTATGATGGCTATGATGTACATTTTGAGTGTCAAAATTGTGAGTCACATGCATGTGAATTGTCAAGGGTGCCACAGAATTAAAATTAGCGAATTGCCGAAATAGCTCAGTTGGGAGAGCGTTAGACTGAAGATCTAAAGGTCCCTGGTTCGATCCCGGGTTTCGGCATTTGTATTTGTTCTTTCTTCATGCTCTGGCTTCAAGGAAACTATCCACAGCTTTGTTTGTGGGCCTCAATGGTGTGTGCTACTCTGCTCCTCTGAAAGTAAGTAATTTCTTGCTTTTTCATCTGACATTTTGACATCAGTGTTACAGGAAAGTTTCTTGTCATTGTTTACATGACAGTAGGTTGTCGTAAGACAAGGCTGCATGAAGTGTGAACTGGAGTTTTCTTGGATCCATGAAAGAATTTGCTTTTGGAGAATGCAGGCATCGATCCCACTACCTCACGCATGCAAAGCATTTGAGCTAATTCCCCAGCCGTTTGGAATTTCCGCAAGAAGCAACCTAGAGGGTCCAGTCTTGTCAGGCTATGCTGTTGGTGGACTTGTTTGTTTACGTGCCAGCACTTGCAGAGGCTCGGTGCATTGCCACAATTGAGCAAAATGGCAAATGGCTGGTTAGCTCAGTTGGTTAGAGTGTGGTGCTAATAATGCCAAGGTCATGGGTTCGATCCCCGTACTGGCTATGATGTACATTTTGAGTGTCAAAATTGTGAGTCACATGCATGTGAATTGTCAAGGGTGCCACAGAATTAAAATTAGTGAATTGCCGAAATAGCTCAGTTGGGAGAGCGTTAGACTGAAGATCTAAAGGTCCCTGGTTCGATCCCGGGTTTCGGCATTTGTTCTTTCTTCATGCTCTGGCTTCAAGGAAACTATCCACAGCTTTGTTTGTGGGCCTCAATGGTGTGTGCTACTCTGCTCCTCTGAAAGTAAGTAATTTCTTGCTTTTTCATCTGACATTTTGACATCAGTGTTACAGGAAAGTTTATTGTCATTGTTTACATGACAGTAGGTTGTCGTAAGACAAGGCTGCATGAAGTGTGAACTGGAGTTTTCTTGGATCCGTGAAAGAATTTGCTTTTGGAGAATGCAGGCATCGATCCCACTACCTCACGCATGCAAAGCATTTGAGCTAATTCCCCAGACGTTTGGAATTTCCGCAAGAAGCAACCTAGAGGGTCCAGTCTCGTCAGGCTATGCTGTTGGTGGACTTGTTTGTTTACGTTCCAGCACTTGCAGAGGCTCGGTGCATTGCCACAATTGAGCAAAATGGCAAATGGCTGGTTAGCTCAGTTGGTTAGAGTGTGGTGCTAATAACGCCAAGGTCATGGGTTCGATCCCCGTACTGGCTATGATGTACATTTTGAGTGTCAAAATTGTGAGTCACATGCATGTGAATTGTCAAGGGTGCCACAGAATTAAAATTAGTGAATTGCCGAAATAGCTCAGTTGGGAGAGCGTTAGACTGAAGATCTAAAGGTCCCTGGTTAGATCCCGGGTTTCGGCATTTGTATTTGTTCTTTCTTCATGCTCTGGCTTCAAGGAAACTATCCACAGCTTTGTTTGTGGGCCTCAATGGTGTGTGCTACTCTGCTCCTCTGAAAGTAAGTAATTTCTTGCTTTTTCATCTGACATTTTGACATCAGTGTTACAGGAAAGTTTATTGTCATTGTTTACATGACAGTAGGTTGTCGTAAGACAAGGCTGCATGAAGTGTGAACTGGAGTTTTCTTGGATCCATGAAAGAATTTGCTTTTGGAGAATGCAGGCATCGATCCCACTACCTCACGCATGCAAAGCATTTGAGCTAATTCCCCAGACGTTTGGAATTTCCGCAAGAAGCAACCTAGAGGGTCCAGTCTCGTCAGGCTATGCTGTTGGTGGACTTGTTTGTTTACGTGCCAGCACTTGCAGAGGCTCGGTGCATTGCCACAATTGAGCAAAATGGCAAATGGCCGGTTATCTCAGTTGGTTAGAGTGTGGTGCTAATAACGCCAAGGTCATGGGTTCGATCCCCGTACTGGCTATGATGTACATTTTGAGTGTCAAAATTGTGAGTCACATGCATGTGAATTGTCAAGGGTGCCACAGAATTAAAATTAGTGAATTGCCGAAATAGCTCAGTTGGGAGAGCGTTAGACTGAAGATCTAAAGGTCCCTGGTTAGATCCCGGGTTTCGGCATTTGTATTTGTTCTTTCTTCATGCTCTGGCTTCAAGGAAACTATCCACAGCTTTGTTTGTGGGCCTCAATGGTGTGTGCTACTCTGCTCCTCTGAAAGTAAGTAATTTCTTGCTTTTTCATCTGACATTTTGACATCAGTGTTACAGGAAAGTTTCTTGTCATTGTTTACATGACAGTAGGTTGTCGTAAGACAAGGCTGCATGAAGTGTGAACTGGAGTTTTCTTGGATCCATGAAAGAATTTGCTTTTGGAGAATGCAGGCATCGATCCCACTACCTCACGCATGCAAAGCATTTGAGCTAATTACCCAGCCGTTTGGAATTTCCGCAAGAAGCAACCTAGAGGGTCCAGTCTCGTCAGGCTATGCTGTTGGTGGACTTGTTTGTTTACGTGCCAGCACTTGCAGAGGCTCGGTGCATTGCCACAATTGAGCAAAATAGCAAATGGCTGGTTAGCTCAGTTGGTTAGAGTGTGGTGCTAATAATGCCAAGGTCATGGGTTCGATCCCCGTACTGGCTATGATGTACATTTTGAGTGTCAAAATTGTGAGTCGCATGCATGTGAATTGTCAAGGGTGCCACAGAATTAAAATTAGTGAATTGCCGAAATAGCTCAGTTGGGAGAGCGTTAGACTGAAGATCTAAAGTTCCCTGGTTCGATCCCGGGTTTCGGCATTTGTATTTGTTCTTTCTTCATGCTCTGGCTTCAAGGAAACTATCCACAGCTTTGTTTGTGGGCCTCAATGGTGTGTGCTACTCTGCTCCTCTGAAAGTAAGTAATTTCTTGCTTTTTCATCTGACATTTTGACATCAGTGTTACAGGAAAGTTTCTTGTCATTGTTTACATGACAGTAGGTTGTCGTAAGACAAGGCTGCATGAAGTGTGAACTGGAGTTTTCTTGGATCCATGAAAGAATTTGCTTTTGGAGAATGCAGGCATCGATCCCACTACCTCACGCATGCAAAGCATTTGAGCTAATTCCCCAGCCGTTTGGAATTTCCGCAAGAAGCAACCTTGAGGGTCCAGTCTTGTCAGGCTATGCTGTTGGTGGACTTGTTTGTTTACGTGCCAGCACTTGCAGAGGCTCGGTGCATTTCAACAATTGAGCAAAATAGCAAATGGCCGGTTAGCTCAGTTGGTTAGAGTGTGGTGCTAATAACGCCAAGGTCATGGGTTCGATCCCCGTACTGGCTATGATGTACATTTTGAGTGTCAAAATTGTGAGTCACATGCATGTGAATTGTCAAGGGTGCCACAGAATTAAAATTAGTGAAATGCCGAAATAGCTCAGTTGGGAGAGTGTTAGACTGAAGATCTAAAGGTCCCTGGTTCGATCCCTGGTTTCGGCATTTGTATTTGTTCTATCTTCATGCTCTGGCTTCAAGGAAACTATCCACAGCTTTGTTTGTGGGCCTCAATGGTTTGTGCTACGCTGCTCCTCTGAAAGTAAGTGATTTCTTGCTTTTTCATCTGACATTTTGACATCAGTGTTACAGGAAAGTTGCTTGTCATTGTTACATGACAGTAGGTTGTCGTAAGACAAGGCTGCATGAAGTGTGAACTGGAGCTTTCTTGGATCCACAACAAAAATTGTTTTTGGGGATTGCGGGAATCGATCCCACTAACTATAGCATGCTAAGCAAACACAATACCAATTGATCAAATTCCCCAGCTGTTTGGAATTGCCACAAGGAGCAACCAAGAGTGTCCAGTCTTGTCAGGCTATGCTGTTGGTGGACTTGTTAGTTTGTGCTCCAGCACTTGCAGAGGCTCGGTGCATCTCAACAATTGTGCTCTGTAGCCAGCGGCCGGTTAGCTCAGTTGGTTAGAGTGTGTGATACGCTGCTCCTCTGAAAGTAAGTAATGTCTTGCTTTTTCATCTGACATTTTGACATCAGTGTTACAGGAAAGTTTCTTGTCATTGTTTACATGACAGTAGGTTGTCGTAAGACAAGGCTGCATGAAGTGTGAACTGGAGTTTTCTTGGATCCATGAAAGAATTTGCTTTTGGAGAATGCAGGCATCGATCCCACTACCTCACGCATGCAAAGCATTTGAGCTAATTCCCCAGCCGTTTGGAATTTCCGCAAGAAGCAACCTTGAGGGTCCAGTCTTGTCAGGCTATGCTGTTGGTGGACTTGTTTGTTTACGTGCCAGCACTTGCAGAGGCTCGGTGCATTTCAACAATTGAGCAAAATAGCAAATGGCCGGTTAGCTCAGTTGGTTAGAGTGTGGTGCTAATAACGCCAAGGTCATGGGTTCGATCCCCGTACTGGCTATGATGTACATTTTGAGTGTCAAAATTGTGAGTCACATGCATGTGAATTGTCAAGGGTGCCACAGAATTAAAATTAGTGAAATGCCGAAATAGCTCAGTTGGGAGAGTGTTAGACTGAAGATCTAAAGGTCCCTGGTTCGATCCCTGGTTTCGGCATTTGTATTTGTTCTATCTTCATGCTCTGGCTTCAAGGAAACTATCCACAGCTTTGTTTGTGGGCCTCAATGGTTTGTGCTACGCTGCTCCTCTGAAAGTAAGTGATTTCTTGCTTTTTCATCTGACATTTTGACATCAGTGTTACAGGAAAGTTGCTTGTCATTGTTACATGACAGTAGGTTGTCGTAAGACAAGGCTGCATGAAGTGTGAACTGGAGCTTTCTTGGATCCACAACAAAAATTGTTTTTGGGGATTGCGGGAATCGATCCCACTAACTATAGCATGCTAAGCAAACACAATACCAATTGATCAAATTCCCCAGCTGTTTGGAATTGCCACAAGGAGCAACCAAGAGTGTCCAGTCTTGTCAGGCTATGCTGTTGGTGGACTTGTTAGTTTGTGCTCCAGCACTTGCAGAGGCTCGGTGCATCTCAACAATTGTGCTCTGTAGCCAGCGGCCGGTTAGCTCAGTTGGTTAGAGTGTGTGATACGCTGCTCCTCTGAAAGTAAGTAATGTCTTTCTTTTTCATCTGACATTGTGACATCAGTGTTACATGAGAGTTGCTTGTCATTGTTACATGACAGTTTCTTGTCATTGTTTACATGACAGTAGGTTGTCGTAAGACAAGGCTGCATGAAGTGTGAACTGGAGTTTTCTTGGATCCATGAAAGAATTTGCTTTTGGAGAATTCAGGCATCGATCCCACTACCTCACGCATGCAAAGCATTTGAGCTAATTCCCCAGCCGTTTGGAATTTCCGCAAGAAGCAACCTAGAGGGTCCAGTCTTGTCAGGCTATGCTGTTGGTGGACTTGTTTGTTTACGTGCCAGCACTTGCAGAGGCTCGGTGCATTTCAACAATTGAGCAAAATAGCAAATGGCCGGTTAGCTCAGTTGGTTAGAGTGTGGTGCTAATAATGCCAAGGTCATGGGTTCGATCCCCGTACTGGCTATGATGTACATTTTGAGTGTCAAAATTGTGAGTCACATGCATGTGAATTGTCAAGGGTGCCACAGAATTAAAATTAGTGAATTGCCGAAATAGCTCAGTTGGGAGAGCGTTAGACTGAAGATCTAAAGTTCCCTGGTTCGATCCCGGGTTTCGTCATTTGTATTTGTTCTTTCTTCATGCTCTGGCTTCAAGGAAACTATCCACAGCTTTGTTTGTGGGCCTCAATGGTGTGTGCTACTCTGCTCCTCTGAAAGTAAGTAATTTCTTGCTTTTTCATCTGACATTTTGACATCAGTGTTACAGGAAAGTTTCTTGTCATTGTTTACATGACAGTAGGTTGTCGTAAGACAAGGCTGCATGAAGTGTGAACTGGAGTTTTCTTGGATCCATGAAAGAATTTGCTTTTGGAGAATGCAGGCATCGATCCCACTACCTCACGCATGCAAAGCATTTGAGCTAATTCCCCAGCCGTTTGGAATTTCCGCAAGAAGCAACCTAGAGGGTCCAGTCTTGTCAGGCTATGCTGTTGGTGGACTTGTTTGTTTACGTGCCAGGACTTGCAGAGGCTCGGTGCATTTCAACAATTGAGCAAAATAGCAAATGGCCGGTTAGCTCAGTTTTGTTGTGGATCCAAGAAAGCTCCAGTTCACACTTCATGCAGCCAAGGTCATGGGTTCGATCCCCGTACTGGCTATGATGTACATTTAGAGTGTCAAAATTGTGAGTCACATGCATGTGAATTGTCAAGGGTGCCACAGAATTAAAATTAGTGAAATGCCGAAATAGCTCAGTTGGGAGAGCGTTAGACTGAAGATCTAAAGGTCCCTGGTTCTATCCCTGGTTTCGGCATTTGTATTTGCTCTTTCTTCATGCTCTGGCTTCAAGGAAACTATCCACAGCTTTGTTTGTGGGCCTCAATGGTGTGTGCTACTCTGCTCCTCTGAAAGTAAGTAATTTCTTGCTTTTTCATCTGACATTTTGACATCAGTGTTACAGGAAAGTTGCTTGTCAATGTTACATGACAGTAGGTTGTCGTAAGACAAGGCTGCATGAAGTGTGAACTGGAGCTTTCTTGGATCCACAACAAAAATTGTTTTTGGGGATTGCGGGAATTGATCCCACTAACTATAGCATGCTAAGCAAACACAATACCAATTGATCAAATTCCCCAGCTGTTTGGAATTGCCACAAGGAGCAACCAAGAGTGTCCAGTCTTGTCAGGCTATGCTGTTGGTGGACTTGTTAGTTTGTGCTCCAGCACTTGCAGAGGCTCGGTGCATCTCAACAATTGTGCTCTGTAGCCAGCGGCCGGTTAGCTCAGTTGGTTAGAGTGTGTGATACGCTGCTCCTCTGAAAGTAAGTAATGTCTTTCTTTTTCATCTGACATTGTGACATCAGTGTTACATGAGAGTTGCTTGTCATTGTTACATGACAGTTTCTTGTCATTGTTTACATGACAGTAGGTTGTCGTAAGACAAGGCTGCATGAAGTGTGAACTGGAGTTTTCTTGGATCCATGAAAGAATTTGCTTTTGGAGAATGCAGGCATCGATCCCACTACCTCACGCATGCAAAGCATTTGAGCTAATTCCCCAGCCGTTTGGAATTTCCGCAAGAAGCAACCTAGAGGGTCCAGTCTTGTCAGGCTATGCTGTTGGTGGACTTGTTTGTTTACGTGCCAGCACTTGCAGAGGCTCGGTGCATTTCAACAATTGAGCAAAATAGCAAATGGCCGGTTAGCTCAGTTGGTTAGAGTGTGGTGCTAATAACGCCAAGGTCATGGGTTCGATCCCCGTACTGGCTATGATGTACATTTTGAGTGTCAAAATTGTGAGTCACATGCATGTGAATTGTCAAGGGTGCCACAGAATTAAAATTAGTGAATTGCCGAAATAGCTCAGTTGGGAGAGCGTTAGACTGAAGATCTAAAGGTCCCTGGTTAGATCCCGGGTTTCGGCATTTGTATTTGTTCTTTCTTCATGCTCTGGCTTCAAGGAAACTATCCACAGCTTTGTTTGTGGGCCTCAATGGTGTGTGCTACTCTGCTCCTCTGAAAGTAAGTAATTTCTTGCTTTTTCATCTGACATTTTGACATCAGTGTTACAGGAAAGTTTCTTGTCATTGTTTACATGACAGTAGGTTGTCGTAAGACAAGGCTGCATGAAGTGTGAACTGGAGTTTTCTTGGATCCATGAAAGAATTTGCTTTTGGAGAATGCAGGCATCGATCCCACTACCTCACGCATGCAAAGCATTTGAGCTAATTCCCCAGCCGTTTGGAATTTCCGCAAGAAGCAACCTAGAGGTTCCAGTCTTGTCAGGCTATGCTGTTGGTGGACTTGTTTGTTTACGTGCCAGCACTTGCAGAGGCTCGGTGCATTTCAACAATTGAGCAAAATAGCAAATGGCCGGTTAGCTCAGTTGGTTAGAGTGTGGTGCTAATAACGCCAAGGTCATGGGTTCGATCCCCGTACTGGCTATGATGTACATTTTGAGTGTCAAAATTGTGAGTCACATGCATGTGAATTGTCAAGGGTGCCACAGAATTAAAATTAGTGAATTGCCGAAATAGCTCAGTTGGGAGAGCGTTAGACTGAAGATCTAAAGTTCCCTGGTTCGATCCCTGGTTTCGGCATTTGTATTTGTTCTTTCTTCATGCTCTGGCTTCAAGGAAACTATCCACATCTTTGTTTGTGGGCCTCAATGGTGTGTGCTACTCTGCTCCTCTGAAAGTAAGTAATTCCTTGCTTTTTCATCTGACATTTTGACATCAGTGTTACAGGAAAGTTTCTTGTCATTGTTTACATGACAGTAGGTTGTCGTAAGACAAGGCTGCATGAAGTGTGAACTGGAGTTTTCTTGGATCCATGAAAGAATTTGCTTTTGGAGAATGCAGGCATCGATCCCACTACCTCACGCATGCAAAGCATTTGAGCTAATTCCCCAGCCGTTTGGAATTTCCGCAAGAAGCAACCTAGAGGGTCCAGTCTCGTCAGGCTATGCTGTTGGTGGACTTGTTTGTTTACGTGCCAGCACTTGCAGAGGCTCGGTGCATTGCCACAATTGAGCAAAATAGCAAATGGCTGGTTAGCTCAGTTGGTTAGAGTGTGGTGCTAATAACGCCAAGGTCATGGGTTCGATCCCCGTACTGGCAATGATGTACGTTTTGAGTGTCAAAATTGTGAGTCACATGCATGTGAATTGTCAAGGGTGCCACAGAATTAAAATTAGTGAATTGCCGAAATAGCTCAGTTGGGAGAGCGTTAGACTGAAGATCTAAAGTTCCCTGGTTCGATCCCTGGTTTCGGCATTTGTATTTGTTCTTTCTTCATGCTCTGGCTTCAAGGAAACTATCCACATCTTTGTTTGTGGGCCTCAATGGTGTGTGCTACTCTGCTCCTCTGAAAGTAAGTAATTCCTTGCTTTTTCATCTGACATTTTGACATCAGTGTTACAGGAAAGTTTCTTGTCATTGTTTACATGACAGTAGGTTGTCGTAAGACAAGGCTGCATGAAGTGTGAACTGGAGTTTTCTTGGATCCATGAAAGAATTTGCTTTTGGAGAATGCAGGCATCGATCCCACTACCTCACGCATGCAAAGCATTTGAGCTAATTCCCCAGCCGTTTGGAATTTCCGCAAGAAGCAACCTAGAGGGTCCAGTCTCGTCAGGCTATGCTGTTGGTGGACTTGTTTGTTTACGTGCCAGCACTTGCAGAGGCTCGGTGCATTGCCACAATTGAGCAAAATAGCAAATGGCTGGTTAGCTCAGTTGGTTAGAGTGTGGTGCTAATAACGCCAAGGTCATGGGTTCGATCCCCGTACTGGCAATGATGTACGTTTTGAGTGTCAAAATTGTGAGTCACATGCATGTGAATTGTCAAGGGTGCCACAGAATTAAAATTAGTGAATTGCCGAAATAGCTCAGTTGGGAGAGCGTTAGACTGAAGATCTAAAGGTCCCTGTTTCGGCATTTGTATTTGTTCTTTCTTCATGCTCTGGCTTCAAGGAAACTATCCACAGCTTTGTTTGTGGGCCTCAATGGTGTGTGCTACGCTGCTCCTCTGAAAGAAAGTAATTTCTTGCTTTTTCATCTGACATTTTGACATCAGTGTTACAGGAAAGTTGCTTGTCATTGTTACATGACAGTAGGTTGTCGTAAGACAAGGCTGCATGAAGTGTGAAGTGGGGCTTTCTTGGATCCACAAAAAAAAATGTTTTTGGGGATTGCGGGAATCGATCCCACTACCTATAGCATGCTAAGCAAACACAATACCAATTGATCAAATTCCACAGCTGTTTGTAATTGCCACAAGGAGCAACCAAGAGTGTCCAGTCTTGTCAGGCTATGCTGTTGGTGGACTTGTTAGTTTGTGCTCCAGCACTTGCAGAGGCTCGGTGCATCTCAACAATTGTGCTCTGTAGCCAGCGGCCGGTTAGCTCAGTTGGTTAGAGTGTGTGATACGCTGCTCCTCTGAAAGTAAGTAATGTCTTTCTTTTTCATCTGACATTGTGACATCAGTGTTACATGAGAGTTTCTTGTCATTGTTACATGACAGTTTCTTGTCATTGTTTACATGACAGTAGGTTGTCGTAAGACAAGGCTGCATGAAGTGTGAACTGGAGTTTTCTTGGATCCATGAAAGAATTTGCTTTTGGAGAATGCAGGCATCGATCCCACTACCTCACGCATGCAAAGCATTTGAGCTAATTCCCCAGCCGTTTGGAATTTCCGCAAGAAGCAACCTAGAGGGTCCAGTCTCGTCAGGCTATGCTGTTGGTGGACTTGTTTGTTTACGTGCCAGCACTTGCAGAGGCTCGGTGCATTGCCACAATTGAGCAAAATAGCAAATGGCTGGTTAGCTCAGTTGGTTAGAGTGTGGTGCTAATAACGCCAAGGTCATGGGTTCGATCCCCGTACTGGCAATGATGTACGTTTTGAGTGTCAAAATTGTGAGTCACATGCATGTGAATTGTCAAGGGTGCCACAGAATTAAAATTAGTGAATTGCCGAGATAGCTCAGTTGGGAGAGCGTTAGACTGAAGATCTAAAGGTCCCTGGTTCGATCCCGGGTTTCGGCATTTGTATTTGTTCTTACTTCATGCTCTGGCTTCAAGGAAACTATCCACAGCTTTGTTTGTGGGCCTCAATGGTGTGTGCTACGCTGCTCCTCTGAAAGTAAGTAATTTCTTGCTTTTTCATCTGACATTTTGACATCAGTGTTACAGGAAAGTTTCTTGTCATTGTTTACATGACAGTAGGTTGTCGTAAGACAAGGCTGCATGAAGTGTGAACTGGAGTTTTCTTGGATCCATGAAAGAATTTGCTTTTGGAGAATGCAGGCATCGATCCCACTACCTCACGCATGCAAAGCATTTGAGCTAATTCCCCAGCCGTTTGGAATTTCCGCAAGAAGCAACCTAGAGGGTCCAGTCTTGTCAGGCTATGCTGTTGGTGGACTTGTTTGTTTACGTGCCAGCACTTGCAGAGGCTCGGTGCATTTCAACAATTGAGCAAAATAGCAAATGGCCGGTTAGCTAAGTTGGTTAGAGTGTGGTGCTAATAACGCCAAGGTCATGGGTTCGATCCCCGTACTGGCTATGATGTACATTTTGAGTGTCAAAATTGTGAGTCACATGCATGTGAATTGTCAAGGGTGCCACAGAATTAAAATTAGTGAAATGCCGAAATAGCTCAGTTGGGAGAGCGTTAGACTGAAGATCTAAAGATCCCTGGTTTCGGCATTTGTATTTGTTCTATCTTCATGCTCTGGCTTCAAGGAAACTATCCACAGCTTTGTTTGTGGGCCTCAATGGTGTGTGCTACTCTGCTCCTCTGAAAGTAAGTCATTTCTTGCTTTTTCATCTGACATTTTGACATCAGTGTTACAGGAAAGTTACTTGTCATTGTTACATGACAGTAGGTTGTCGTAAGACAAGGCTGCATGAAGTGTGAACTGAAGCTTTCTTGGATCAACAAAAAAAAATGTTTTTGGGGAATGCGGGCATCGATCCCACTACCTATAGCATGCTAAGCATTTAAGCTAATTCCCCAGCCGTTTGGAACTTCTGCAAGAAGCAACCTAGAGGGTCCAGTCTTGTCAGGCTATGCTGTTGGTGGACTTGTTTGTTTACGTGCCAGCACTTGCAGAGGCTCGGTGCATTTCAACAATTGAGCAAAATAGCAAATGGCCGGTTAGCTCAGTTGGTTAGAGTGTGGTGCTAATAACGCCACGGTCATGGGTTCGATCCCCATATTGGCTATGATGTACATTTTGAGTGTCAAAATTGTGAGTCACATGCATGTGAATTGTCAAGGGTGCCACAGAATTAAAATTAGTGAATTGCCGAAATATCTCAGTTGGGAGAGCGTTAGACTGAAGATCTAAAGGTCCTTGGTTCGGTTTCGACATTTGTGTTTGTTCTTTCTTCATGCTCTGGCTTCAAGGAAACTATCCACAGCTTTGTTTGTGGTCCTCAATGGTGTGTGCTACGCTGCTCCTCTGAAAGTAAGTAATTTCTTGCTTTTTCATCTGACATTTTGACATCAGTGTTACAGACATTGTTACATGACAGTAGGTTGTCGTAAGACAAGGCTGCATGAAGTGTGAAGTGGGGCTTTCTTGGATCCACAAAAAAAAATGTTTTTGGGGAATGCGGGAATCAATCCCACTACCTATAGCATGCTAAGCAAACACAATACCAATTGATCAAATTCCCCAGCTGTTTGGAATTGCCACAAGGAGCAACCAAGAGTGTCCAGTCTTGTCAGGCTATGCTGTTGGTGGACTTGTTAGTTTGTGCTCCAGCACTTGCAGAGGCTCGGTGCATCTCAACAATTGTGCTCTGTAGCCAGCGGCCGGTTAGCTCAGTTGGTTAGAGTGTGTGATACGCTGCTCCTCTGAAAGTAAGTAATGTCTTTCTTTTTCATCTGACATTGTGACATCAGTGTTACATGAGAGTTTCTTGTCATTGTTACATGACAGTTTCTTGTCATTGTTTACATGACAGTAGTTTGTCGTAAGACAAGGCTGCATGAAGTGTGAACTGGAGTTTTCTTGGATCCATGAAAGAATTTGTTTTTGGAGAATGCAGGCATCGATCCCACTACCTCACGCATGCAAAGCATTTGAGCTAATTCCCCAGACGTTTGGAATTTCCGCAAGAAGCAACCTAGAGGGTCCAGTCTCGTCAGGCTATGCTGTTGGTGGACTTGTTTATTTACGTGCCAGCACTTGCAGAGGCTCGGTGCATTGCAACAATTGAGCAAAGTAGCAAATGGCCGGTTAGCTCAGTTGGTTAGAGTGTGGTGCTAATAACGCCAAGGTCATGGGTTCGATCCCCGTATTGGCTATGATGTACATATTGAGTGTCAAAATTGTGAGTCACATGCATGTGAATTGTCAAGGGTGCCACAGAATTAAAATTAGTGAATTGCCGAAATAGCTCAGTTGGGAGAGCGTTAGACTGAAGATCTAAAGGTCCCTGGTTCGATCCCTGTGTTTCGGCATTTGTGTTTCTTCTTTCTTCATGCTCTGGCTTCAAGGAAACTATCCACAGCTTTGTTTGTGGGCCTCAATGGTGTGTGCTACGCTGCTCCTCTGAAAGTAAGTAATTTCTTGCTTTTTCATCTGACATTTTGACATCAGTGTTACAGGAAAGTTGCTTGTCATTGTTACATGACAGTAGGTTGTCGTAAGACAAGGCTGCATGAAGTGTGAACTGGAGCTTTCTTGGATCCACAAAAAAAATTTTGGGGGGGGATTGCGGGAATCGATCCCACTACCTATAGCATGCTAAGCAAACACAATACCAACTGATCAAATTCCCCAGCTGTTTGGAATTACCACAAGGAGCAACCAAGAGTGTCCAGTCTTGTCAGGCTATGATGTTGGTGGACTTGTTAGTTTGTGCTCCAGCACTTGCAGAGGCTCGGTGCATCTCAACAATTGTGCTCTGTAGCCAGCGGCCGGTAAGCTCAGTTGGTTAGAGTGTGTGATACGCTGCTCTCTGAAAGTAATGTCTTTCTTTTTCATCTGACATTGTGACATCAGTGTTACATGAGACTTTCTTGTCATTGTTACATGACAGTTTCTTGTCATTGTTTAAAAATAAAGAGCTGTCAAGTCATGGCGAAAGAACTGGGGAACGATGAACCTGTGGTGTCCTTTTTGAACTTGCCAGCATATATTACGGATGATGAAATATATGAGAAATTACAAGGATGGAAAGTGAACGCGACAACACCAATCAAGAGGAGGATGTGGCCAGTAACGGACATTGTGGACGGGACGAGATTTTGTAAGGTGAAGTTTACGGACAGCGTGCAATCATTGCCTTACTCAACAAAGTTCAATACTGTCGAAGGATTTGAATATTTCCGAGTGATCCACGATAACCAAGTTAAGGTATGTAGACTATGTATTCAACCGGGACACATACTTAAAGAATGTCCAGAATTTATATGTCATAAATGTGGTGAACAAGGGCATTATGCCAGGGAATGTTCGAACATCGGTGATATGTGTAGAAGGTGTGACAGACCTAAGGACAGATATAAATGTAAGAAGGGGAGTGATGTCTTATTTCTGCAAACAATGGACCTCATTACTGAAGAAGATGAGGGGAGTGTGGCTATGGAGAGAGAATTAGAGAGTGATATGGAAAGTGTGTCGCAGGTGATTCCAGAGACAGCTATAGATGTGCTTGGAGAGTATGCAATTCCTTCTGGCAGTACTCGAGACGTAGTCTTGGTCTCTGCTGCTGACAAGGTGGAGCAGCAGCACAGGATTGGTGAATTAGACACACAGGTAGAGATGGTGCAAGGTACTTCTCAGGTGCCTGAACCAGCTTTAAGCCTGTGTGAAAATGACACCAAGGAGAGGGCTGGGTCCACTGGAGTTGATGGCACGGTTAAAGCGCATTTTACAAAAGGCTTGAATGTTGCTCCCCTCATAAGTCCAAGTCATGAGTCGGACAAAGAAATAGAGAGTGAGGATTTTCAGCTGTTTGCTAGAAATAAGAGATCATTGACGAAAGCTTGGGAGGTGATGGGATCTGGTAAAAAGAAAAAGTCTATTTTGAAATGACATGTTTGTCTTTGACTATATTTCTGCAGACATTAACAATGATTAAAGTTGCATCACTAAATGGGAACAGTCTGAGAAATATGAACAAATTGGAGCAGGTTTTGGTGTCTGTGAAAGCTGACATGTGGTGTTTTCAAGAGACTAATTGGACAGACTCCAAAATGTTGGAGATTAAGAGCAAATGGTCTGAGCTAATGTTTTGTAGTCACGGAAGTGAAAAAACACGTGGAGTAGCTATTTTGGTAAAAAATGATGTGGTTCAAAATGTCAAGCAGGTATATGCAGATAATCAGGGCAGACTTATTGTTATTGAGTTTGAAGTGCAAAATGTCATTTTTCGTCGAATTAATGTTTATGCTTCGAATATTGAATCGGAAAGGAGAGATATGTTTAATAACCTAAGATCACTGTGTTCAGAAAATTGTATACTGGTAGGAGATTTTAACGTGAAGTGTATTAGAATGGATGTCTCGAGATGTGATAGTTTCAAACATGATTTGTCTAGAAATGCTTTATGGGAATTAGTGAAAAATGAGAATCTTGTAGATATATGGAGGGCTGAAAAATTAAATAGAAGAGTGTTTTCGAGAAGGCTGGTGGTGTTAAATGAACTAAAACAAAGCAGAATTGATTTATGTTTAGTAAAAGAAGATGTGATACAGCAGTTTCAGAAGATGTCATATAATTTTACAGCATACAGTGATCATGCAGTAATGTCATTTCAGATAGGAGAATGTGTGTTTATGGTGGGAGGAAGTGAAAGTTAAAGCAAAAAACAGGAGATAAGGTGAAAGAAAAAATGCTTAGAAATAGGATGTTACGTGAACTTGAAAAGGCCGATGCTGATCCAGACTATGATGTTGAGAACTATTTGAAAATCCATGCAGAGCTAGGGTTTTATGAAAAAAAGAAATGTTTAGGTGCTATTGTTAGGAGTAAGGCACAGTATGCCTTGGAGGGAGAGAAATGTACTTCCTTTTTTCTGAGTCTTGAAAAACGAAAGCAATTTAAGAGTTATATTTTAGAATTGGAAAATGAAAAAGGTGTAAAGGTAAATGATTTTGTGGACATCGTAGATTCAGTTGAATCCTTTTACAGAAATCTTTATAAAAAGAATGATGTGGACAAAGTGTGTGTTGCAAAAGTGTTGGAGAAAATCAGTGCCAAAGTATCTCAGGCAGATAGAAGGATGTGTGATGAAGAGATTTCAATTATAGAAATCAAGGAAGCAATTGAGAACACTCAAGGAAATAAAAGTCCAGGTTTGGATGGTTTAACAAATGAATTCTATAAAGATTTTGTGGATACTTTGGCACCCATTTAATTGAAGGTTTTTCAGTATATGGAAGAGAATAAGGAAATCCCTGAGTCTATGTCAATTGGTATGTTAACCATCTTATTTAAAAATAGAGGCAGTAGGTTAAAGTTAGAAAATTATAGGCCTATTAGTCTTCTAAATTCAGATTATAAAATACTGACTCAAGTTTTAGCTAATAGGATGAAAAAGGTGATTGGACGTATTATTACATCAACACAAGCCTACTGAATACCTGGAAGAGATGTTGCAGATGTAATTTGTACAATTAGAGATGTTGTTAAGCAAATGAAAAATGAAGGTGGTATAGTTTTAAGTTTAGATTTTAAGAAAGCTTTTGATAAAGTGGAACATAGTTTTCTGCTACAGACTTTGGAGAGGTTTGGTTTTGGGCCAAAATTTGTATCTTGGATTAACTTGTTGTATAGTGGAGCAAAAAGTTGTGTTAAATGTAACGGAGTGTTAACAGATACTTTCCCTATAGAGAGGTAAGTAAGGCAGGGTTGTCCTTTGTCAGCTCTATTGTACAGTGTTTCTACGGAACCTTTAGCTGTTTTAATACTTGGAGACAAAGAGGTGAGGGGTGTTGGAATCCCAGGTGGTGGTGTCAGTGTTATACATCAGTACGCTGACGACACTACTTTTACTGTGAAGGATGTAGGTAGCATTAAAAGCATTATGAAAATCATAGATATCTACTGTAAGGCATCAGGGGCTGAAGTTAATATAGAGAAGACGGAAATTATGTTTTTGGGGTATATCAATGCAAATAAGTGTGAGATTCCATTTAAGGTAGCTAAGGATTTTATGAAGGTGCTCGGAGTAAATATTGGTGTAAAGGAGAAAGAGGCAAGGGATATAACTTGGACGGGGATCCTCAATAAAATCAAGCAAACTTTGAATTTCTGGAAAAATAGAAAATTAGAGTTAAAAGGTAAAGTAATTGTAGTAAATGCTTTGGTATCATCTAAACTTGTGTATATTTTGGGAGTTCTAGACATGCCAGAGTGGGTTATAAATGAATTGAATAATGTGGTGTCTAATTTTATATGGGATGGTAAAGGTGTTAGAATTGCGCAGAAAACATTGATAGCGGACTATATGATGGAGGTTTAAAACTTGTAGATTTTGACATTAAAAGAAAAGCTATTAGGATAAAAACAGTAAAGAAATATTTATATGACAGTTTAGATTATGGCTGGAAACATTTTTTCAAAGTCTATTTAGATGAGAGTGGTGGATGTGAAGATAATGGTTTGTTGATGGGTCTTAAAAGGAAAATGTGTGAAAAGGTACCAGATTTTTATAAAGAAGTGATAAAAAACACTGAAGTTTGTGTAAATGTGAATTGAATGTAGGAGAATATAACACAATAGATCTGGTAGAAGAAAATACAAGGAAATAAACAGGCGTTTTTCAGTTCTTTTATTGTTGTAGCATCTTTAAAATCAACTAGAACATCAAAATATTCAGTTATGATACTCTGGATACTTTCAAATGAGAGAATAAGCATGCAACAGTATTTGCCCAAAGTTTCAGACAGATACCTCTAGGAATGAGTGAGGTACATGCCATAGGGTATGTAGTCACCCAGGTGTCCCTCACAAGTTTCCCAAATGTACCCAAGTGGCCGAATTTGTACATGGGTACATTGCTGAAAATAACTATATACAAAATTCAAAAAAATTATTCAAACATACCCGGAAAAATATATTTTGGAAAATTGAAGAAAAAAATGAACATTTCCAAAAAAAAAAATTAACATGGGTAACTATTTACACTCAATGTTCAATAATGTGAAGACCCTCTACACAATATTGTGCTGCTGATGCCACAGCGCATAGCAGTCTCTTTCTGCTGTGAAGCAGAGGGTCACTGCACAGGTGTTGCAGCCGACAGAGGATTTATTTTTGCAAAGAGCACAACGAAGCCTCTTTACTAAATTCCTTTTGCACTCATTCTCGCCTGCAATAAGGAATTTCAGCATGTGCAAACCACTGGTTGAAGGAGCAGAAGGGACTGAAGGTGCTGCAGTGGACCTGCTGTAGCTAGCAAGCTCACGGACGAGCTGCTCCCTGAATGCCAGCTGTGAGATGGGGGGCTGTCCACAGCTCTTGGCCATTTCCTTCTGGAGGATGAAGGAATTCACCACAGCAATGTCAATGAAATGGTAAAAGAATGTCTTGTACCATTTCATGGTTTTGTGAAGAACATTATAGTAACCTATCAGCGCATCTGACAGGTCGACTCCTCCCATGCTTTTATTGTAGTCCTTCACTGCTGTTGGAATGGGGACATTTTTTGTGATCCATGCCCCAGTAGCGTCCTTCACATGCCTGGCGACGCGATCACCAGTGAAGGACTTGTGTATAGTGGAGCACATCACCACCTCTCTTGTGTCCATCCACTTCACAAACAGCAGGCCATCTTGTCGGATCCATCGCATGGTCCCCCGCTCAGCCCGCCTAGGCATGTCGTTCACCCTAGTTTTTGGAAAGCCCACTCTGTTGGAATGGATGGTGCCACAGGCCCACATCTCCAGCTTCCTCAGGTCTGTGAACAGGGTAGGGCTTGTGTAGAAGTTATCCACAAACAGTTTGTAGCCCTTCCCTAGCAGCTGAAAATCTAATAGCTGCATAACCGAGTCATAGCTCAGTCCCTTCCCGGTAGCACAATTGTTCTTCCCTTCATAGACAAAAAAATTGCACGTGTATGCACACGCAGAATCGGCCAAAACAAACAGTTTGTAACCCCATTTAGTCGGTTTGTTACGCATGTACTGTTTCAGGCCAATTCTGGCCTTTGAGGCTACCATTCTCTCATCTATGGAAAGGTTCTGGCCAGGCTGAAAATAGGTTTTGCAGGCCTCAATGATGTCGAGGTAGAGAGGTTTAATTTTGCATAGCTTATCAAACCCCGCCGTGCCTCGTTTCATCTCATTGACCTTATCAACTTCTGGGTCACTGATATGAAGTGCCCGTGAAATTGTCAAAAACTTTTTGCATGACATGACCGTGGAGGGAAAAGGCAGTTGATATAGTGATTCAGTTTTCCAGTAGTCTTTCAGGGTTTTTAGCTTTATTAGACCCATGTAAATGACCATAGAAAAGAAACAAAAAAGATCTGACATGGAAATGGGCTTCCATGCCTCTTTCTGGCCTTCCTGCCTATTAGCTCCGTTCCTATTAGTGTTCAAAACCAGGGAATCAACAACTCGTGTGGTAAAAAACAACTGAAAAAGTTGAATGGGGCTGTACTTAGAGGTCATGTCCAGCTGAGGACCTGGTGGTCTCTTTGGTCTGAAAAGTGGAGGGGGTGGGGCCACATCCTCCTCCAGCACAGAGTGCCAACGATCCTCCTCCACTCTGCCAGCAGGTTCCACACTTCCCTTCCTCCGCTTCTTTGTCACCGGCTTCACACCTCTTGATGGCCGGGCGTGGGTAGGTGTGGTGCCAAAGACAGGATGGCTCCGGCTGGATGGACCAGCCTCAGTGGGGGATTTGCTTCTAGGTAGTATGGGCTCCCAATCAGAATCACTGGGACTGAAATAAAGACAGACAAACAGACACAGATTATATACAGAGTAAGTGAGGTGTTGTTCATTTCATGTTTAGATAAAACACATGTAAAAAGAACCCATGCCATATACAGGCCTCCTAGCTAAAAAGAACCCATGCTATATACAGGCCTCCTAGCTAAAAAGAACCCATGCCATATACAGGCCTCCTAGCTAAAAAGAACCCATGCCATATACAGGCCTCCTAGCTAAAAAGAACCCATGCTATATACAGGCCTCCTAGCTAAAAAGAACCCATGCTATATTACAGGCATCCTAGCTAAAAAGAACCCATGCTATATACAGGGCCACAGACATACACCCAAAATGTAGAGCAATGTTTACTGTATACATTTCATTATACTTATATGTACTTTATATTTCATGTCCTAGTCATATTTTTATATATGGCAAATAAAATATAAATATCTCAAACAACTCAAATGAATAATATGTGATATTATATTTTCAAACAACGTTACTCACCGATCCAAAACAGAATCTTCTCCCTCTAAGAACATAGCCTCAGCTAAAGAGTCAAAAGATTGGTCACTGTCGGTCTCATCTTGTACAATTTCAGTGTCACTTTCTCGACAAATCTCATCAATTACATCATGTACATCTGTGTACTTTGTCTTGGTCTTCGACTTTAAAGATTTACTTGCCATATTTACTCTTTGAAACTGCTCTCCAAAAGAAATGCTGCGCGTAACCAAAGTTTGTGCGTCCTGAATAATTTTCAATTGAGAATGGCTGTCGATACGCACGGCTTTCCCACAACAGATAGGCTTCTTTGATAGAACCATCACATGGTGTCGTTTACCTGAGCTCATTGGCTATCTAACCAGGTAAATTTCAAGAGGATCAGTGGTAATTGGTCCGAAATACAGTCAATCAATGAAGAACCGATCCAATCAATGGTGCGCAAATAGGTCATTGTTTGCTGCGTTCAAATCACTTCCTTTCGGTCAATATGTCCCAGAAAATAACCATGCGTTGGGGTTGTTCTACTAACAAACAGAGGACTGCATCGACACCAAACAGGACTTGATAAACGTCAGTTTAGATTGAGTAATTACATCGAACGTTACATCCAAAGTTGGAGGACACGAAATTGACGACACAAGCCATTTACAAAATGTTTAGGTTAGGCTATAGAAATGGATTCTATGAACAAAACAACCCTTTACTGTTTCGTCGTGACCTTTAGTGTTGCCAAAAGAAGAAGATATTCAAAGGTAATTGATACATTTTATTGCTATTTTTGACTTTTGTGAAAAATCTACTTTGCTGTAACTGTACCCAATGTGTTGTCTACTGATCGATAAGCGGATTTGCTGGAAGTTTTTTTGAAATCTGACATGGTGTCTAGATTAGCAAGAGGTTTAGCTTTCATTTGGTGTGCTGCACTTCTGATTTAATTGAAGTTAAATATGTTTAATAGTGACATATTAGGCAATTTCTGTAAAAAGTTCCCAAGTGGGAACCAGTGTCCTTGACAGGTTAAAAGGAAAATGTGTGAAAAGGTACCAGATTTTTATAAAGAAGTGCTAAATGCATGGGCAGAGTTGTTGCCTAATGTGTATTATGAGTGTGGGCATATTGACCTAATTATGAATCATCCTGTTTTTTGAATGAGAAAATTAAGTACGAAGAAAAGGTGTTATATAGTGAAGTATTCATGAGTGCAGGTGTTAGACAGATAAAAGATTACACATATGAGGTAATTCCAGGTTTTTTTCCTGAAGAAGCTGTTTTTGACACCATCCATGAATGGGATGTAGAGGTGGGTTGGGGAACAGTGAAGAATATGTACGAGAAGATAAAAGAAAGTATACCAAACACATGGGTGGATTTAATAAATAGTGGAGTTGTTAGAGAAGATTTATTTGTCTTTCCTAATTTATTTATTGTTAACAGTAAGGAGAAGGCTCAGTTATCTAGTATCCCGGTGAAACAATTCTATAAAATAATGGTAGAGAAAAATGTTAAAAGGCCAGCTGCGGAGAAAGTTTGGAAAGGAATTTTTCCAACTTTGGACGTAAAAAAGACATGGAAAACTTTAAATGTAAAATATAATAGAATGGAATGTGAAAGTAACTATTTTAAAATAAGGCATAATCGTATATATACAAAGGTGGTGTTACATCAAATCAATAGGGAAATAAAAAGAGAATGTGATCTATGTGGTGAGTTACCGGAAAATTTAATACATTTGTTTGTGGAATGTCAGGAGTTAAAATATTTATTTTGTAAGGTAAAGGGAATGATACATAGAAACTGGAAGGGTGATATTTTGAAAAAATATGTGTGGAATGAATTGGTGTTATTTGGCGTGGCTGGTAAATGTGAGGGTGTTAATGTTGTTTTGTTAAATGTTGCTTTGAGTTTTGTGAGGTATGCTATTTCTTGTAGGAGGAATTATGCTTTTTTTGAGGGGAAGAGGGTAAGGGTGTGGGATATTTGTGTAGTATTGTTTAAGAAGCATATAGATATGTTTCATTGTTATGGAAGGGAATGTTTTGATGAAGCTTTTGTGGAGGGGAGTGGGTTGATTTCAAGGGTGGATGGTGGAAGAATTACTTCCACCATCTTATAAATTGTGTACAGACTCCACAAGAAGGTTTTAGTTTGATTCATCAATACGCAGATGATACCACTATAACAGTTAGAGATGAGGGAAGTGTAAAAAGGGTGATGGAGTGTTTTAAAGTATATGGACAAGCATCAGGTGCAAAGGTTAACATGGAGAAGTCAGTTGTAATGTATATTGGGAAGATTAATGAGGGGAATTTTACTTTTAAGGTGGTAAAAGATTATTTTAAGGTGTTAGGAGTGTTTTTAGGGGTGAACGAAATAGAAGCTAGGGATTTGACATGGAGTGGTGTGATAAATAAAGTTAGGAAGGTAGTAAATATATGGAGGGGGAGGTCTTTGAAGTTAAAAGGGAAAGTCATTGTGATAAATTCCTTGTTGATGTCAATTTTTATTTATGTAATGAATGTTTTGGATATGCCAGAATGGGTTTTATCTGAAATGAATAAGATTTTAGTTGATTTTTTATGGGACGGGAAGGGGGTGAAAATTGCTTTTAAAACTTTGATTGCAGGTTATGAGGAGGGGGGTTTGAAGTTGGTAGATTTAAGTGTAAGGAAAACAGCAATTAGAGTTAAAATGGTACGGAAATATTTATTTGGTGAATTGGATTATGGGTGGAAAAGGTTTTTTAAAGATTATTTGCAAGAGGTAGGGAGGGTGGGGGACAATGGTTTATTGATGAGTATGAAGAAAGAAATGTTAGGAAATATACCGTTGTTTTATAGAGAAGTGTTTGAGGCTTGGGGTCAATTTTTACCAAATATTTATTATGAATGTACCATTTTAGAAGATATTTTAAATCAACCGATATTTTTAAATCCAAAGATAAAGTGTAATAATATGACGTTGTTTTGTAAATATTTTATGAGGGCTGGGATGAGGCAGATAGGTGACATTGTACTGTATATGAGGTAATTCCTGGGTTCCTTCCGTTGCAGGCAATATATGATAATGTGGTTGCAATAGATGAAGAGATTAGTAAAATTACTGTGGAGAATATGTACAAGAAAATATTAGGATGTATTCCTGGGGAGTGGGTGATTTTAATAAATAAAGAGGTGGCTAAAAGATCTAGGGGTTTACCGGTTTTATATTATGAAGGTAATGGGGAGAAACATGATTTATCAGGTTTAAAAGTTAAAATGGTTTATAGTAAATGTATTTTAAAAGAGATAAAAGTTCCTGCGTCGGAAAAAGTGTGGTCTAGGGTGTTTGCAAATATGGATGTGAAATCAATATGGAAGAATGTAAATGTAAATATAATTCTATAGAGTGTGAAGACAATGATTTTAAATTGAAACATAATAGGATTTTTACAAATGTGGTTTTGCATCAAATAAATAGGGATATTAAAAGAGAATGTGATATTTGTGGTACAGGGGTGGAACATTTTATGCACTATTTTGTTGAATGTAGCAGGTTAAAAGATTTTCATGAGTTTTTAAAAGGGCTTTTAGTAAAACATTGGGGGGAGGAGATTTTTAATGGGGTGGAATGGAAGAGATTCTTTCTTTTTGGTATTAACGGGAAAAGTAAAGTTTTGAATTTTAATTTGGTTAATTATGTTTTAAGTCATGCTAGATATGCTGTAAGACAAAGAAGGAACATGGGTCATTATGAAGGGAAATGTGTGAGTGTGGAAGGTCTTTTTAGGAGGATTTTGGAAAATGATACAGAAATAATATATAAATATGGTGGAGGAAATTTTGAAAAACTGTTTGTGTGGGGGAGTACTTTTATTGAAATAATGTCAAATGGGAAACTTGTATTTAATTATTAATTGATATGAGTGAATGATGGTGTTTTAAATTGATTTTATTCAATTATTTTTCTGATTTTGTAAAAGGGTGAATTGTTGTAAATATTGACTGAATGTTGTAAATGTTGTGTGTTTTTTCATAATAAAAGATAAAAAATAAAAAAGTACGCCTGATCTCGTCCTATCTCGGAAGCTAAGCAGGGTCGGGCCTGGTTAGTACTTGGATGGGAGACCGCCTGGGAATACCAGGTGCTGTAAGCTTTTTGCTCCAGCAGAGGGTTCTCTTGTGTCATGCGTGGAGCAACTCCCTTTTATTTATCACCCTAATAGTGTTGTGTCTTTTTATTGGACTAAATGCAGTTTGTTAGTGCTTCCCTGCCCTGATCAAATCAAATAATGGACAATGCCTTTACCTCAAAATCTAGGCAGTGCATTCAGCATTTGTTTTTAGGCTAGGAGACTGTCAATGTATGTAGTCCATTAGGGCCCTGTAAAATCCCCTTCAATGTTTTGAATGATTGCCCCCCCCCCCCAAAAAAAATTATATTCTCCCGTTTGTCCCTGCTTCTGCAGGTTTTCGCTCTCAAAAGTACACATTTTTAATAGAAATATAACACGATTAGATGTTCTATGTCCACGACAACATTTAAAACCCTAGCAGGAAACCACTTTTGAGGTCTGGGAAAAACGGAAGACATATCGATTTTGGGGTGTAGTTACCCTTTTTTAGGCAAGTGTGCGCCAGGAAGAGACCTTTGTTTGGTTAAGCGGTGTTGCTGTAGCGCTCATGTGATTGCGGAGTTTGCAAAACAAATAGCCACTGGATTGATGCAAATACTCATGATATAATTCTGCCAGGCTGGCATAGGCTACTTTGCAGTTAACATTTGATTGAGAAGGTTTTTGTGGGAAGCCTTTCCTTCTCTACCTACCACAAGAAGGTTATCATTAGCCTCATCGCTAACGGCTACACAAAGTGTAGACATGCGCGCGCTCCGCACGCATGCGCACGGAAACTGGGCAGTCCTGTGCAGTTTCTGAAAGTTGCGTGGAAATACGAATCACTGATGCATTTTGTTCATGTCTTATGATTCACTTGGGCAAATGAATGGATTTTCTAACAAGTTGAAGGGAATGATTTGATTTCCTCCTTAGCTCAAAGCATTTTGTAATGTTGTTGAATTTCGGTGTAATGTCTGTATTTCGTGATTCCGTGTGGGCGCGCTGTATTTTATAGGGCCCAGGTCCATGAAGTTGTCATAAGTATGAACCTAGGATATGCCCTCTTTTTCCCCCCCACAATAGTGAAATATATGGTCTGGAAATGCAAGCAAGGTTTGAGCTTTTCAGTGTGTGTCACAAGGTGGACATTTCTCTGTCCCCCTAAGAGTAAGCGACACGTTGACTTTATATAGTGTACCAAGAGATTGCCTTTCGCTTACGGCCATACCAGCCTGAATACGATCTCGCAAGCTAAGCAGGGTTGGGCCTGGTTAGTACTTGGATGGGAGACCGCCTGGGAATACCAGGTGCTGTAAGCGTTTTGCTCCAGCAGAGGGTTCTCTTGTGTCATGCGTGGAGCAACTCCCTTTTATTTATCACCCTAATAGTGTTGTGTCTTTTTATTGGACTAAATGCAGTTTGTTAGTGCTTCCCTGCCCTGATCAAATCAAATAATGGACAATGCCTTTACCTCAAAATCTAGGCAGTGCATTCAGCATTTGTTTTTAGGCTAGGAGACTGTCAATGTCTGTAGTCCATTAGGGCCCTGTAAAATCCCCTTCAATGTTTTGAATGATTGCCCCCCCCCCCCCAAAAAAAAAAAAAAAAAAAATTATATTCCCCCGTTTGTCCCTGCTTCTGCAGGTTTTCGCTCTCAAAAGTACACATTTTTAATAGAAATATAACACGATTAGATGTTCTATGTCCACGACAACATTTAAAACCCTAGCAGGAAACCACTTTTGAGGTCTGGGAAAAACGGAAGACATATCGATTTTGGGGTGTAGTTACCCTTTTTTAGGCAAGTGTGCGCCAGGAAGAGACCTTTGTTTGGTTAAGCGGTGTTGCTGTAGCGCTCATGTGATTGCGGAGTTTGCAAAACAAATAGCCACTGGATTGATGCAAATACTCATGATATAATTCTGCCAGGCTGGCATAGGCTACTTTGCAGTTAACATTTGATTGAGAAGGTTTTTGTGGGAAGCCTTTCCTTCTCTACCTACCACAAGAAGGTTATCATTAGCCTCATCGCTAACGGCTACACAAAGTGTAGACATGCGCGCGCTCCGCACGCATGCGCACGGAAACTGGGCAGTCCTGTGCAGTTTCTGAAAGTTGCGTGGAAATACGAATCACTGATGCATTTTGTTCATGTCTTATGATTCACTTGGGCAAATGAATGGATTTTCTAACAAGTTGAAGGGAATGATTTGATTTCCTCCTTAGCTCAAAGCATTTTGTAATGTTGTTGAATTTCGGTGTAATGTCTGTATTTCGTGATTCCGTGTGGGCGCGCTGTATTTTATAGGGCCCAGGTCCATGAAGTTGTCATAAGTATGAACCTAGGATATGCCCTCTTTTTCCCCCCCACAATAGTGAAATATATGGTCTGGAAATGCAAGCAAGGTTTGAGCTTTTCAGTGTGTGTCACAAGGTGGACATTTCTCTGTCCCCCTAAGAGTAAGCGACACGTTGACTTTATATAGTGTACCAAGACATTGCCTTTCGCTTACGGCCATACCAGCCTAATTGAGCACTTCCTGTTTGGAAAGTGAGACAGGTGTCGGTAATTAAGTCGTAAGTGAGTGTTTGTTTGCTTGAGAGCTTTTTTGGTTATTTTCAACGGTTTTTGAAGTATAATTTAGATTTTTGGCATTTGAACAAGTTTAAGTTTGGTTCGTTTTTTTCCCCCTTTGCAGTTTTGCTGCTTGGGGGAGAGTTTTTTGGGTTAAGGTTTTTTACAATGACGGACAACATGGCAATAGCTAATGGAACGGACAAAGACAAAGAAAATGCTCAACGGAAGAAAAATGGAGATGAAGGAGAGATGAAATATGGCAAAGAATTTACGGTGGCAGTGGAGTTGATGGGAGAAGATAGGGTCACGACGATGGAATTACTACGCGCGATTAAAGAGGTGTGTGGAGAGGTGGTGGGATGTAGAGTAAAAGGAGAAAGAAAGTATGAGGTCACGATGAGAAATGGAAAAGGAAAAGAGCGCTTAATGGACGGATTTATGATTAAAGAAACAAGAATTATGGCAAGAGACATGGTTTCCAATGAACTTATAGTCTCTTTTATGAATTTGCCTGTGTATATGGAAGACAACGCTATATTGGCCAAGCTAGGTAGCTGGGGTGTATCAGCAGTCTCTGAAATCAGGAGGAGAGTTTGGCCAGGGACGGAGATAGCAGATGGAACAAGATACTGCAAAGTGAAATTTACGGACACTGTGAAATCATTGCCGTACTCTACAAGGTTTGACACACTTGAAGGAGGAGAGTACTTTAGAGTTATTCATGACAAGCAGGTCAGAGTTTGTAGGCTCTGTATTCAGCCTGGTCACATTTTGAAGGACTGCCCTGAATTCAAATGTTATAAGTGTGGGAAGCAAGGGCATTATGCAAGAGAATGTGTAGGTGGAAAGGAAAGGGCATTTTGCGAAGGATGTCGCATGAGAACTGACGAGTGCAACTGTGGAGAGGTTGTGAATGAGGAGAGGAGCCAGGATCTCTTTGTGGAGACTGATGTATCACCGAGACCAGAAGAAGATGATGGAGGAGAGGACGTGGTGGAGGGTGGAGAGACGGAGAACGCAAGAAGGGAGAAGATCGAACAGAAGACGAATGAAATAGGGAGCAGTATGGACTCAGCAATAAGAAGAGGGAGCTTTCAGGAGGAGGGGGGGAGTGGGCTGGGTGAAGGAACTGGGGACTCACAGATTTTGGGGGGGACCTCGGGCTATGTGGGTGCCTCGGAAGAAGGTGAAGTGGAGGGGAGTGAGATGCTGACAATAATACAGGAAACGCAAATGGATACAGAAAGCACAACAGGCACTAGAAAGAAGAGTTTAAGTTACGTGGAAGAGATGGATTTAGAATCCATTTCAGATTCAGATGACATGGAACAGATTGACAGAAAATGGGAGGGCTACAGGAAGAGGAAAGCGGCGGCGGAGGTGAAAAAGGACAGAAAGGGAAGAAAACATGACAACAGATAGAGGTAAATGAGAAAATATTTATTATTTTTACTATTTATTGGAATGGTTAATTTTATGTCAATCAATGCAAACGGTTTAAGAACAATGGAAAAATTTCAAAGAATTGTAAAAATGGAGAATTCCGATATTTTATGTCTTCAAGAAACACATTGGGACAACGTATGTATTTTAGAAGTAAAAAAAATATGGAGAGATTTTATTTTTGTTAACAATGGTAGGGGGAATTCAAGTGGTGTTGCTATTTTATTGAGGAAGGATGTGGTAGAGAATGTGAAACATATATATAATGATAATAATGGGAGGATTTTAATTTTAGATTTTGAATATATGAATATGGTTTTTAGAATTATAAATGTTTACGCGCCTAATAGTGAAATAGAACGCAAAGATTTATTTTTAGAATTAGGGAAATGGTGTGAGGGGAACTGTATTGTAGTTGGGGATTTTAATGTTAAAATGGATAGACTGGATATGACAAGAGGAGCTATTTTTAGAAGTGATGTATCTAGGGGGGTTTTAAAGAAGATGATGTTAGAAAAAGAAATGATTGATATGTGGAGAGAGGAAAATCCAGACAAAAGATAATTTTCTAGAAGGCAGGTGGTTTTAGGGGTTTTGAAACAAACAAGGATAGATTTGGTTTTAGTAAAAGAAGGTTTAAGGAATTTTATGAAAGCTATTAAGTATGTTTTTACAACTTTTAGTGATCATGCAGGTTTAACATTTTCAGTGGGTGGAATATGGGTATTTAGAAGATGAGGAATATTTGTTATTTATTTTACCTTTATTTAACTAGGCAAGTCAGTTAAGAACAAATTCTTATTTTCAATTTTCAATGATTATTTTCAATTAACAGTGCCTGTTAACAATAGATTTGTCAGCTCGGGGATTTGAACTTGCAACCTTCCGGTTACAACGCTCTAACCACTAGGCTACCCTGCCGCCCCATATAGAAAACAATTAAATCTTTGATAGCATGTGAAATGGCAGATAAGCGGAAAGAGAATGATAAGTGTTTATGGTGGGACAAGGTTAAGGAAAAAATCAAAGTTTTTAGTATAAGATATGCAAGGAAAAAGCGAGGAAGGATGAAAAGAGAAGAAAATGAGTTGAGGGCTAGATTGGATGAAGAAATGGGGAAGTGTGACAGTGAACCTAATTATAATGTAGAAACGTTTTTAGATTTAAAAGCAAAATTGAGTAAATATGAAATAGATAAGTGTAAGGGTGCAATTATAAGAAGTAGGGCAAAGTATGTTTTGGAGGGGGAGAAATGTACTTCATTTTTTCTTTGTTTAGAGAAGAATAAACAGAGGAGAACATATATTAGAGAGATTGAAAATGTAAAGGGTGAAGTTGTTAATGATTATGTAGAGATATTAGAAACAGTGCAGAATTTTTATAAGGATTTATTTAAGAAAGGGGAAGTGGATGAGGGGTGTGTAAAGGAGATATTGGATAGTGTGGATGTGCAAATTAATGTAGAGGATAAACAAATGATGGGAAGTGATGTGTGATGGGAAGATAACAGTGAATGAAGTTAAAGATGCGATTAGGGGGTTACAAGTAAATAAGAGTCCTGGTGTGGATGGAATAATTGCAGAATTTTATAAAGTATATGAAAGTTTTTTAGCACCTATTTTATTGGAAGTTTATCAATATATGGAGGATAATAATAGTGTTTCAGAATCTATGGTGACAGGGCTGATAACGATTTTATATAAAAATAAGGGGAGCAAATTGAAACTGGAGAATTACAGGCCAATTAGTTTATTAAATTCGGATTATAAGATTTTAGCTAAGATCCTGGCAAATAGAATGAAGCAAGTTTTAAATGATATTATAGCACCTACACAGAATTATAGTGTGCCTGGTAGAGATATTGCTGATACAATTAATACGATTAGAGATGTGATAAATAAAATGAATCATGATAAGATGGGGGGAATAGTTTTAAGCATAGATTTAAATAAAGCCTTTGATAGGGTAGAGCATGATTTTATGTTTAGGGTAATGGATAATGGAAATATGGTTTTGGTAATAGAATAATAGGATGGATAAAATTATTATATAAGAAGGCAAAAAGTAGGGTGAAGTGTAATGGGGTTTTAACTGATTATTTTATTCTTGAGAGATCTGTGAGACAGGGATGCCCTTTATCAGCTTTATTATTTGTTTTATCGGTGGAACCTTTAGCAGCATTTAAAAAAAAAGATCATCTTATAAATTGTGTACAGACTCCACAAGAAGGTTTTAGTTTGATTCATCAATACGCAGATGATACCACTATAACAGTTAGAGATGAGGGAAGTGTAAAAAGGGTGATGGAGTGTTTTAAAGTATATGGACAAGCATCAGGTGCAAAGGTTAACATGGAGAAGTCAGTTGTAATGTATATTGGGAAGATTAATGAGGGGAATTTTACTTTTAAGGTGGTAAAAGATTATTTTAAGGTGTTAGGAGTGTTTTTAGGGGTGAACGAAATAGAAGCTAGGGATTTGACATGGAGTGATGGGATAAATAAAGTTAGGAAGGTAGTAAATATGTGGAGGGGGAGGTCTTTGAAGTTAAAAGGGAAAGTCATTGTGATAAATTCCTTGTTGATGTCAATTTTTATTTATGTAATGAATGTTTTGGATATGCCAGAATGGGTTTTATCTGAAATGAATAAGATAGTTGATTTTTTATGGGACGGGAAGGGGGTGAAAATAGCTTTTAAAACTTTGATTGCAGGTTATGAGGAGGGGGGTTTGAAGTTGGTGGATTTAAGGGTAAGGAAAATAGCAATAAGAGTGAAAATGGTAAGGAAATATTTATATGGTGAATTGGATTATGGGTGGAAAAGGTTTTTTAAAGAGTATTTGAATAAGGTTGGGAGGATTGGGGATAATGGTTTATTGATGTGTGTGAAACAGGAAATGTTAGAAAATATACCGTTGTTTTATAAAGAAGTGTTTGGGGCTTGGGGTCAATTTTTACCAAATATTTCTTATGAATGTACCATCTTAGAAAATATTTTAAATCAGCCAATATTTTTAAATCCAAAGATAAAGTGTAATAATATGACGTTGTTTTGTAAATATTTTATGAGGGCTGGGATGAGGCAGATAGGTGACATTGTACTGTATATGAGGTAATTCCTGGGTTCCATCCGTTGCAGGCAATATATGATAATGTGGTTGAAATAGATGAAGAGATTAGTAAAACTACTGTGGAGAATATGTACAAGAAAATATTAGGATGTATTCCTGGGGAGTGGGTGATTTTAATAAATAAAGAGGTGGCTAAAAGATCTAGGGGTTTACCGGTTTTATATTGTGAAAGTAATGGGGAGAAACATGATTTATCAGGTTTAAAAGTTAAAATGGTTTATAGTAAATGTATTTTAAAAGAGATAAAAGTTCCTGCGTCGGAAAAAGTGTGGTCTAGGGTGTTTGCAAATATGGATGTGAAATCAATATGGAAGAATGTAAATGTAAAATATAATTCTATAGAGTGTGAAGACAATGATTTTAAATTGAAACATAATAGGATTTTTACAAATGTGGTTTTGCATCAAATAAATAGGGATATTAAAAGAGAATGTGATATTTGTGGTACGGGGGTGGAACATTTTATGCACTTTTTTGTTGAATGTAGCAGGTTAAAAGATTTTCATGAGTTTTTAAAAGGGCTTTTAGTAAAACATTGGGGGGAGGAGATTTTTAATGGGGTGGAATGGAAGAGATTCTTTCTTTTTGGTATTAACGGGAAAAGTAAAGTTTTGAATTTTAATTTGGTTAATTATGTTTTAAGTCATGCTAGATATGCTGTAAGACAAAGAAGGAATATGGGTCATTATGAAGGGAAATGTGTGAGTGTGGAAGGTCTTTTTAGGAGGGGGAGTACTTTTATTGAAATAATGTCAAATGGGAAACTTGCATTTAATTATTAATTGGAATTAGTGAATGACTGTGTTTTAAATTGGTTTTCTTCTATTACTCTTCTGATGTTGTAAAAAGGGTGAATTGTTCATCCTCAATTATTACTGACTGAATGTTGCAAATATTGTGCGATTTTTCATAATATTTTTTTTTTTTTTTAATTACGCCTGATCTCGTCCGATCTCAGAAGCTAATCAGGGTCAGGCCTGGTTAGTACTTGGATGGGAGACCGCCTGGGAATACCAGGTGCTGTAAGCTTTTTGTCACTGCCTTGTGGAATTTCAACTCTTTGTCCGTTTTTTCCCACAAGGCTGAAATATGTGCCCTCGCTTTGAAATAAGTAAGCAAGGTTAGTTTGTATTTCATCCAACAATCTGTGCTACAAATTATGGCTACAGTATATGCAATTTCTTCCACTTTTTGAGTGACACAAAGATGCTTATCTAAATGGTGAAAATGCAACAGCTGTTAATCAGGCTCACTTTGACTTTACATAGTGTACCAAGAGTTAGTTTCTCGCTTACGGCCACACCGGCCTGAGTACGCATTTCCTGATTGGAGAAGTGACGACAGGTGCGAGTGTCTGAGCTGTGAGTGAGTGTTTGCTGGAGAGTGTTTGCTGGAGAGTGTTTGCTGGAGAGTGTTTGCTGGAGAGTGTCTGAGCTGTGAGTGAGTGTTTGCTGGAGAGTGTCTGAGCTGTGAGTGAGTGTTTGCTGGAGAGTGTCTGAGCTGTGAGTGAGTGTTTGCTGGAGAGTGTCTGAGCTGTGAGTGAGTGTTTGCTGGAGAGTGTTTGCTGGAGAGTGTTTGCTGGAGAGTGTTTGCTGGAGAGTGTTTGCTGGAGAGTGTTTGCTGGAGAGTGTTTGAGCTGTGAGTGAGTGTTTGCTGGAGAGTGTTTGCTGGAGAGTGTTTGCTGGAGAGTGTTTGCTGGAGAGTGTTTGCTGGAGAGTGTTTGCTGGAGAGTGTCTGAGCTGTGAGTGAGTGTTTGCTGGAGAGTGTCTGAGCTGTGAGTGAGTGTTTGCTGGAGAGTGTCTGAGCTGTGAGTGAGTGTTTGCTGGAGAGTGTCTGAGCTGTGAGTGAGTGTTTGCTGGAGAGTGTCTGAGCTGTGAGTGAGTGTTTGCTGGAGAGTGTCTGAGCTGTGAGTGAGTGTTTGCTGGAGAGTGTTTTGCTCGAGAGCTATTTTTGTTAAATTAATTGGTTTTTGCAATATAATTTATTATTTTCTTTAGTTGAATAGTTTAAAGTTTGGTTAGTCTTCCCCCTTGCAGTTTTTTCTGCTTGGGGGAGAGGTTTTTTTTTAAATTTATTTTTTTACTATGACGGACAACATGGAAAAGACAAACGGAATGGACAAAGACAACGAAAAGGCGCAACGGAAGAAAAATTAAGATAACGAAGGAATGAAATATGGAAAAGAATACACGGTGGCAATTAAGTTGGAAGGAGAAGATAAAGTGATGACAATGGAACTACTAAGAGCAATTAAGGAGGTGTGTGGAGAGGTGGTGGGATGCCGAATGAAAGGAGAAAAGAAGTACGAAATTACGATGAGAAATGAAAGAGGAAAAGAACGGGTAATGGATGGATTGCGAATAAAGGACACAAGGATTCTGGCGAGAGATATTAATGTGAAGGAATTGGTGGTGTCTTTTATGAATCTCCCAGTATACGTAGAAGATGGTGTGATACTGAGCAAGCTGAGTAGCTGGGGAGTGACGGCTGTCTCGGAGATAAGGAGGAGAGTTTGGCCAGGAACGGAGGTGGTTGACGGGACACGTTTCTGCAAGGTCAAGTTCACAGAAAAAGTGACATTACCTTATTCTACAAGAATTGAGACGTTGGAGGGAGCAGAATATTTCAGGGTCATTCATGACAAACAGGTCAGAGTGTGCCGTATGTGTATCCAACCCGGGCACATAGTAAAAGACTGCCCGGAATTTAAGTGTTTTAAGTGTGGCAATCAAGGACACTATGCGAGAGAATGTGATGGAGAGAAGGAAAGGAATTTTTTGTGGTGGATGCAGAAAGAGATTGGCGGAGTGCAATTGTGGAGAGGTTGGGGCTGAAGAGGGGAGTCAAACAATATTCGAGGAAGCAGTGGTATTGTCGCAAGAAGGAGAAGAAGATGGAGGAGAGGACATGGTGGAAGGTGGAGAGACGGAGGAAGGAAGAAGGAAGAAGGACCAGAAGATAAATGAAATTGGGAGCAGTATGGACTCAGAAATAAGAAGAGGGAGTTTTCAGGAGGAGGGGGGGAGTGGACTGGGGGGAAGCACAGGGGACTCACAGGTTTTGGGGGAAAGCATAGCACTAACAAGTAGTTTGGGGGGTGAAGAAATGGAGGGGGTTATGGAGTTGATGACAATACCAGAGACGGCGATGAGCACGGGGAGCACAACGACTATACCAGCAGTGGAGATGAATACGGGGAGCACAACGGAGGTGGATGCCAAGAGTGGGAGTTGGCTGGATTACATGGACTTGGAGGAGATATCGGACACGGATGATGGGCAAATGATGGAAAGAACGAGGGAAGGATACAGGAAGAGGAAAGCGGTGGGAAGAGGGGGAGAGAAAGGGTGGAAGAAGAAAGAAACTGGATAACAGGTAGAGGATAATGAAATTATTTTTTATTATTTTATTATTTATTAGAATGGTCAATATAATGTCAATAAATGCAAATGGTTTGAGAACAATGGGAAAATTTAATAGAATAGTCCAAATGAAGAATTCAGATATTTTATGTATTCAAGAAACACACTGGGATAATGTTTGTGTTTTAGAAGTAAAAAAAATATGGAGGGATTTTATTTATGTAAACAATGGCAGAGGGAATTCAAGTGGGGTTGCAATTTTATTAAGGAAGGATGTAGTAGAAAATGTGAAGAAGATATACAATGATAATAATGGGAGGATTTTAATTTTGGATTTTGAATATATGAATAGGGTTTTTAGGATTATAAATATTTATGCGCCGAATAATGAGATAGATTTTAGTTGGGGATTTTAATGTTAAAATTAATAGATTAGATATGTCAATGGGAGCTATTTTTAGAAGTGACGTATCGAGAGGGGTTTTAAGGAAGATTATGTGTGAAAACAGTCTGATTGATATATGGAGAGACGAGAACCCGAATAAGAGAGGTTTTTCTAGAAGGCAGGTGGTTTTAGGGGAGTTGAAACAGACACGGATAGATCTGGTTTTAGTAAATGAAGGGTTAAGGAATTTTATGAAGGATATTAATTATATTTTTACAACTTTTAGTGATCATGCTGGGTTAACATTTTCGGTGGGGTTAGATAAGGAAAGGAAAGGGGGAGGAATATGGTGCATGAATGCAGGGTATCTAGGTGATGAAGAATATGGAATACAGCTTAAATCTTTGATAGAACATGAAATGGAGGATAAGCAAAAAGGAATGATAAGTGCCAGTGGTGGGAAAATGTAAAGAAAAAAATTAAAGGTTTTAGTATTAGATATGCAAGGAAGAAGAGGAGTAGGATGACAAGAGAATAACATTTTTTAAGAGAAAAATTGAATGAAGAAATGAGGAAATGTGATATAGATCCTATTTATAATATTGAAAGGTTTTTAGATTTAAAGGCACAATTGAGCAAATGTGAAATAGATAAGTGTAAGGGGGCATCTATTAGAAGTAGGGCAAAGTATGTGTTGGAAGGGGAGAAATGTACGTATTTTTTTCTTGGTTTAGAGAAAACTAAACAGACAAAATCATATATTAGTGAGATAGAAAATGTAAAGGGTGAAGTGGTAAATGATTATGTTGAGATATTAGAAACCGTACAGAATTTTTATAAGGATTTATTTAAGAAAGGGGAGGTGGATGAGGGGAGTGTAAAGGAGATTTTAGGTAGTGTGGATGTGCAAATTGGTGTTGAGGATAAGCAAAGATGTGATAGGAAGATAACAGTGGATGAAGTGAAAGATGCAATTAAGGGTTTACAAATAAATAAAAGTCCTGGAGTAGATGGACTAATTGCAGAGTTTTATAAAATGTATGAAAGTTTTTTAGCACCGATTTTAATGGAAGTGTATCAATATATGGAAGATAATAATACTGTTTCAGACTCCATGGTGACAGGGCTGATATCGATTTTATATAAAAATAAGGGGAGCAAATTAAAATTGGAGAATTATAGGCCAATTAGTTTATTAAACTCAGATTATAAGATTTTAGCTAAGATATTGGCAAATAGAATGAAGATGGTTTTAAATGATATTATAGCACCTACACAAAATTATAGTGTGCCTGGAAGAGACATAGCTGATACTATTATTACACTTAGAGATGTGATAAATAAAATGAATAGCGATAAGAGAGGGGGAATTGTTTTAAGTATAGATTTTAATAAGGCTTTTGACAGGGTGGAACATGATTTTATGTTTAGGGTACTGGAAAAATATGGGTTTGGAAACAGAATAATAGGATGGATAAAATTATTATATAGAAAGGCAAAAAGTAGAGTAAAATGCACCGAGCCGTTTGGAATTTCCGCAAGAAGCAACCTAGAGGGTCCAGTCTTGTCAGGCTATGCTGTTGGTGGACTTGTTTGTTTACGTGCCAGCACTTGCAGAGGCTCGGTGCATTTCAACAATTGAGCAAAATAGCAAATGGCCGGTTAGCTCAGTTGGTTAGAGTGTGGTGCTAATAACGCCAAGGTCATGGGTTCGATCCCCGTACTGGCTATGATGTACATTTTGAGTGTCAAAATTGTGAGTCACATGCATGTGAATTGTCAAGGGTGCCACAGAATTAAAATTAGTGAAATTCCGAAATCGCTCAGTTGGGAGAGCGTTAGACTGAAAATCTAAAGGTCCCTGGTTCGATCCCTGGTTTCGGCATTTGTATTTGTTCTATCTTCATGCTCTGGCTTCAAGGAAACTATCCACAGCTTTGTTTGTGGGCCTCAATGGTGTGTGCTACGCTGCTCCTCTGAAAGTAAGTGATTTCTTGCTTTTTCATCTGACATTTTGACATCAGTGTTACAGGAAAGTTGCTTGTCATTGTTACATGACAGTAGGTTGTCGTAAGACAAGGCTGCATGAAGTGTGAACTGGAGCTTTCTTGGATCCACAACAAAAATTGTTTTTGGGGATTGCGGGAATCGATCCCACTAACTATAGCATGCTAAGCAAACACAATACCAATTGATCAAATTCCCCAGCTGTTTGGAATTGCCACAAGGAGCAACAAAGAGTGTCCAGTCTTGTCAGGCTATGCTGTTGGTGGACTTGTTAGTTTGTGCTCCAGCACTTACAGAGGCTCGGTGCATCTCAACAATTGTGCTCTGTAGCCAGCGGCCGGTTAGCTCAGTTGGTTAGAGTGTGTGATACGCTGCTCCTCTGAAAGTAAGTAATGTCTTTCTTTTTCATCTGACATTGTGACATCAGTGTTACATGAGAGTTTCTTGTCATTGTTACATGACAGTTTCTTGTCATTGTTTACATGACAGTAGGTTGTCGTAAGACAAGGCTGCATGAAGTGTGAACTGGAGTTTTCTTGGATCCATGAAAGAATTTGCTTTTGGAGAATGCAGGCATCGATCCCACTACCTCACGCATGCAAAGCATTTGAGCTAATTCCCCAGACGTTTGGAATTTCCGCAAGAAGCAACCTAGAGGGTCCAGTCTCGTCAGGCTATGCTGTTGGTGGACTTGTTTGTTTACGTGCCAGCACTTGCAGAGGCTCGGTGCATTGCCACAATTGAGCAAAATGGCAAATGGCTGGTTAGCTCAGTTGGTTAGAGTGTGGTGCTAATAACGCCAAGGTCATGGGTTCGATCCCCGTACTGGCTATGATGTACATTTTGAGTGTCAAAATTGTGAGTCACATGCATGTGAATTGTCAAGGGTGCCACAGAATTAAAATTAGTGAATTGCCGAAATAGCTCAGTTGGGAGAGCGTTAGACTGAAGATCTAAAGGTCCCTGGTTCGATCCCGGGTTTCGGCATTTGTATTTGTTCTTTCTTCATGCTCTGGCTTCAAGGAAACTATCCACAGCTTTGTTTGTGGGCCTCAATGGTGTGTGCTACTCTGCTCCTCTGAAAGTAAGTAATTTCTTGCTTTTTCATCTGACATTTTGACATCAGTGTTACAGGAAAGTTTCTTGTCATTGTTTACATGACAGTAGGTTGTCGTAAGACAAGGCTGCATGAAGTGTGAACTGGAGTTTTCTTGGATCCATGAAAGAATTTGCTTTTGGAGAATGCAGGCATCGATCCCACTACCTCACGCATGCAAAGCATTTGAGCTAATTCCCCAGACGTTTGGAATTTCCGCAAGAAGCAACCTAGAGGGTCCAGTCTCGTCAGGCTATGCTGTTGGTGGACTTGTTTGTTTACGTGCCAGCACTTGCAGACGCTCGGTGCATTTCAACAATTGAGCAAAATAGCAAATGGCCGGTTAGCTCAGTTGGTTAGAGTGTGGTGCTAATAACGCCAAGGTCATGGGTTCGATCCCCGTACTGGCTATGATGTACATTTTCAGTGTCAAAATTGTGAGTCACATGCATGTGAATTGTCAAGGGTGCCACAGAATTAAAATTAGTGAAATGCCGAAATCGCTCAGTTGGGAGAGCGTTAGACTGAAAATCTAAAGGTCCCTGGTTCGATCCCTGGTTTCGGCATTTGTATTTGTTCTATCTTCATGCTCTGGCTTCAAGGAAACTATCCACAGCTTTGTTTGTGGGCCTCAATGGTGTGTGCTACGCTGCTCCTCTGAAAGTAAGTGATTTCTTGCTTTTTCATCTGACATTTTGACATCAGTGTTACAGGAAAGTTGCTTGTCATTGTTACATGACAGTAGGTTGTCGTAAGACAAGGCTGCATGAAGTGTGAACTGGAGCTTTCTTGGATCCACAACAAAAATTGTTTTTGGGGATTGCGGGAATCGATCCCACTAACTATAGCATGCTAAGCAAACACAATACCAATTGATCAAATCCCCAGTTTGTGCTCCAGCACTTACAGAGGCTCGGTGCATCTCAACAATTGTGCTCTGTAGCCAGCGGCCGGTTAGCTCAGTTGGTTAGAGTGTGTGATACGCTGCTCCTCTGAAAGTAAGTAATGTCTTTCTTTTTCATCTGACATTGTGACATCAGTGTTACATGAGAGTTTCTTGTCATTGTTACATGACAGTTTCTTGTCATTGTTTACATGACAGTAGGTTGTCGTAAGACAAGGCTGCATGAAGTGTGAACTGGAGTTTTCTTGGATCCATGAAAGAATTTGCTTTTGGAGAATGCAGGCATCGATCCCACTACCTCACGCATGCAAAGCATTTGAGCTAATTCCCCAGACGTTTGGAATTTCCGCAAGAAGCAACCTAGAGGGTCCAGTCTCGTCAGGCTATGCTGTTGGTGGACTTGTTTGTTTACGTGCCAGCACTTGCAGAGGCTCGGTGCATTGCCACAATTGAGCAAAATGGCAAATGGCTGGTTAGCTCAGTTGGTTAGAGTGTGGTGCTAATAACGCCAAGGTCATGGGTTCGATCCCCGTACTGGCTATGATGTACATTTTGAGTGTCAAAATTGTGAGTCACATGCATGTGAATTGTCAAGGGTGCCACAGAATTAAAATTAGTGAATTGCCGAAATAGCTCAGTTGGGAGAGCGTTAGACTGAAGATCTAAAGGTCCCTGGTTCGATCCCGGGTTTCGGCATTTGTATTTGTTCTTTCTTCATGCTCTGGCTTCAAGGAAACTATCCACAGCTTTGTTTGTGGGCCTCAATGGTGTGTGCTACTCTGCTCCTCTGAAAGTAAGTAATTTCTTGCTTTTTCATCTGACATTTTGACATCAGTGTTACAGGAAAGTTTCTTGTCATTGTTTACATGACAGTAGGTTGTCGTAAGACAAGGCTGCATGAAGTGTGAACTGGAGTTTTCTTGGATCCATGAAAGAATTTGCTTTTGGAGAATGCAGGCATCGATCCCACTACCTCACGCATGCAAAGCATTTGAGCTAATTCCCCAGACGTTTGGAATTTCCGCAAGAAGCAACCTAGAGGGTCCAGTCTCGTCAGGCTATGCTGTTGGTGGACTTGTTTGTTTACGTGCCAGCACTTGCAGACGCTCGGTGCATTTCAACAATTGAGCAAAATAGCAAATGGCAGGTTAGCTCAGTTGGTTAGAGTGTGGTGCTAATAACGCCAAGGTCATGGGTTCGATCCCCGTACTGGCTATGATGTACATTTTCAGTGTCAAAATTGTGAGTCACATGCATGTGAATTGTCAAGGGTGCCACAGAATTAAAATTAGTGAAATGCCGAAATCGCTCAGTTGGGAGAGCGTTAGACTGAAAATCTAAAGGTCCCTGGTTCGATCCCTGGTTTCGGCATTTGTATTTGTTCTATCTTCATGCTCTGGCTTCAAGGAAACTATCCACAGCTTTGTTTGTGGGCCTCAATGGTGTGTGCTACGCTGCTCCTCTGAAAGTAAGTGATTTCTTGCTTTTTCATCTGACATTTTGACATCAGTGTTACAGGAAAGTTGCTTGTCATTGTTACATGACAGTAGGTTGTCGTAAGACAAGGCTGCATGAAGTGTGAACTGGAGCTTTCTTGGATCCACAACAAAAATTGTTTTTGGGGATTGCGGGAATCGATCCCACTAACTATAGCATGCTAAGCAAACACAATACCAATTGATCAAATCCCCAGTTTGTGCTCCAGCACTTACAGAGGCTCGGTGCATCTCAACAATTGTGCTCTGTAGCCAGCGGCCGGTTAGCTCAGTTGGTTAGAGTGTGTGATACGCTGCTCCTCTGAAAGTAAGTAATGTCTTTCTTTTTCATCTGACATTGTGACATCAGTGTTACATGAGAGTTTCTTGTCATTGTTACATGACAGTTTCTTGTCATTGTTTACATGACAGTAGGTTGTCGTAAGACAAGGCTGCATGAAGTGTGAACTGGAGTTTTCTTGGATCCATGAAAGAATTTGCTTTTGGAGAATGCAGGCATCGATCCCACTACCTCACGCATGCAAAGCATTTGAGCTAATTCCCCAGACGTTTGGAATTTCCGCAAGAAGCAACCTAGAGGGTCCAGTCTCGTCAGGCTATGCTGTTGGTGGACTTGTTTGTTTACGTGCCAGCACTTGCAGAGGCTCGGTGCATTGCCACAATTGAGCAAAATGGCAAATGGCTGGTTAGCTCAGTTGGTTAGAGTGTGGTGCTAATAACGCCAAGGTCATGGGTTCGATCCCCGTACTGGCTATGATGTACATTTTGAGTGTCAAAATTGTGAGTCACATGCATGTGAATTGTCAAGGGTGCCACAGAATTAAAATTAGTGAATTGCCGAAATAGCTCAGTTGGGAGAGCGTTAGACTGAAGATCTAAAGGTCCCTGGTTCGATCCCGGGTTTCGGCATTTGTATTTGTTCTTTCTTCATGCTCTGGCTTCAAGGAAACTATCCACAGCTTTGTTTGTGGGCCTCAATGGTGTGTGCTACTCTGCTCCTCTGAAAGTAAGAAATTTCTTGCTTTTTCATCTGACATTTTGACATCAGTGTTACAGGAAAGTTTCTTGTCATTGTTTACATGACAGTAGGTTGTCGTAAGACAAGGCTGCATGAAGTGTGAACTGGAGTTTTCTTGGATCCATGAAAGAATTTGCTTTTGGAGAATGCAGGCATCGATCCCACTACCTCACGCATGCAAAGCATTTGAGCTAATTCCCCAGCCGTTTGGAATTTCCGCAAGAAGCAACCTAGAGGGTCCAGTCTCGTCAGGCTATGCTGTTGGTGGACTTGTTTGTTTACGTGCCAGCACTTGCAGAGGCTCGGTGCATTTCAACAATTGAGCAAAATAGCAAATGGCCGGTTAGCTCAGTTGGTTAGAGTGTGGTGCTAATAACGCCAAGGTCATGGGTTCGATCCCCGTACTGGCTATGATGTGCATTTTGAGTGTCAAAATTCTGAGTCACATGCATGTGAATTGTCAAGGGTGCCACAGAATTAAAATTAGTGAAATGCCGAAATAGCTCAGTTGGGAGAGCGTTAGACTGAAGATCTAAAGGTCCCTGGTTCGGCATTTGTATTTGTTCTTTCTTCATGCTCTGGCTTCAAGGAAACTATCCACAGCTTTGTTTGTGGGCCTCAATGGTGTGTGCTACGCTGCTCCTCTGAAAGTAAGTAATTTCTTGCTTTTTCATCTGACATTTTGACATCAGTGTTACAGGAAAGTTGCTTGTCATTGTTACATGACAGTAGGTTGTCGTAAGACAAGGCTGCATGAAGTGTGAAGTGGGGCTTTCTTGGATCCACAAAAAAAAATGTTTTTGGGGATTGCGGGAATCGATCCCACGCATGCTAAGCAAACACAATACCAATTGATCAAATTCCCCAGCTGTTTGGAATTGCCACAAGGAGCAACCAAGAGTGTCCAGTCTTGTCAGGCTATGCTGTTGGTGGACTTGTTAGTTTGTGCTCCAGCACTTACAGAGGCTCGGTGCATCTCAACAATTGTGCTCTGTAGCCAGCGGCCGGTTAGCTCAGTTGGTTAGAGTGTGTGATACGCTGCTCCTCTGAAAGTAAGTAATGTCTTTCTTTTTCATCTGACATTGTGACATCAGTGTTACATGAGAGTTTCTTGTCATTGTTACATGACAGTTTCTTGTCATTGTTTACATGACAGTAGGTTGTCGTAAGACAAGGCTGCATGAAGTGTGAACTGGAGTTTTCTTGGATCCATGAAAGAATTTGCTTTTGGAGAATGCAGGCATCGATCCCACTACCACACGCATGCAAAGCATTTGAGCTAATTCCCCAGCCGTTTGGAATTTCCGCAAGAAGCAACCTAGAGGGTCCAGTCTCGTCAGGCTATGCTGTTGGTGGACTTGTTTGTTTACGTGCCAGCACTTGCAGAGGCTCGGTGCATTGCCACAATTGAGCAAAATGGCAAATGGCTGGTTAGCTCAGTTGGTTAGAGTGTGGTGCTAATAACGCCAAGGTCATGGGTTCGATCCCCGTACTGGCTATGATGTACATTTTGAGTGTCAAAATTGTGAGTCACATGCATGTGAATTGTCAAGGGTGCCACAGAATTAAAATTAGTGAATTGCCGAAATAGCTCAGTTGGGAGAGCGTTAGACTGAAGATCTAAAGGTCCCTGGTTCGATCCCTGGTTTCGGCATTTGTATTTGTTCTATCTTCATGCTCTGGCTTCAAGGAAACTATCCACAGCTTTGTTTGTGGGCCTCAATGGTGTGTGCTACGCTGCTCCTCTGAAAGTAAGTGATTTCTTGCTTTTTCATCTGACATTTTGACATCAGTGTTACAGGAAAGTTGCTTGTCATTGTTACATGAGAGTAGGTTGTCGTAAGACAAGGCTGCATGAAGTGTGAACTGGAGCTTTCTTGGATCCACAACAAAAATTGTTTTTGGGGATTGCGGGAATCGATCCCACTAACTATAGCATGCTAAGCAAACACAATACCAATTGATCAAATTCCCCAGCTGTTTGGAATTGCCACAAGGAGCAACCAAGAGTGTCCAGTCTTGTCAGGCTATGCTGTTGGTGGACTTGTTAGTTTGTGCTCCAGCACTTACAGAGGCTCGGTGCATCTCAACAATAGTGCTCTGTAGCCAGCGGCCGGTTAGCTCAGTTGGTTAGAGTGTGTGATACGCTGCTCCTCTGAAAGTAAGTAATGTCTTTCTTTTTCATCTGACATTGTGACATCAGTGTTACATGAGAGTTTCTTGTCATTGTTTATATGACAGTAGGTTGTCGTAAGACAAGGCTGCATGAAGTGTGAACTGGAGTTTTCTTGGATCCATGAAAGAATTTGCTTTTGGAGAATGCAGGCATCGATCCCACTACCTCACGCATGCAAAGCATTTGAGCTAATTCCCCAGACGTTTGGAATTTCCGCAAGAAGCAACCTAGAGGGTCCAGTCTCGTCAGGCTATGCTGTTGGTGGACTTGTTTGTTTACGTGCCAGCACTTGCAGAGGCTCGGTGCATTGCCACAATTGAGCAAAATGGCAAATGGCTGGTTAGCTCAGTTGGTTAGAGTGTGGTGCTAATAATGCCAAGGTCATGGGTTCGATCCCCGTACTGGCTATGATGTACATTTTGAGTGTCAAAATTGTGAGTCACATGCATGTGAATTGTCAAGGGTGCCACAGAATTGATATTAGTGAATTGCCGAAATAGCTCAGTTGGGAGAGCGTTAGACTGAAGATCTAAACGTCCCTGGTTCGATCCCGGGTTTCGGCATTTGTATTTGTTCTTTCTTCATGCTCTGGCTTCAAGGAAACTATCCACAGCTTTGTTTGTGGGCCTCAATGGTGTGTGCTACGCTGCTCCTCTGAAAGTAAGTAATTTCTTGCTTTTTCATCTGACATTTTGACATCAGTGTTACAGGAAAGTTTCTTGTCATTGTTTACATGACAGTAGGTTGTCGTAAGACAAGGCTGCATGAAGTGTGAACTGGAGTTTTCTTGGATCCATGAAAGAATTTGCTTTTGGAGAATGCAGGCATCGATCCCACTACCTCACGCATGCAAAGCATTTGAGCTAATTCCCCAGCCGTTTGGAATTTCCGCAAGAAGCAACCTAGAGGGTCCAGTCTTGTCAGGCTATGCTGTTGGTGGACTTGTTTGTTTACGTGCCAGCACTTGCAGAGGCTCGGTGCATTTCAACAATTGAGCAAAATAGCAAATGGCCGGTTAGCTCAGTTGGTTAGAGTGTGGTGCTAATAACGCCAAGGTCATGGGTTCGATCCCCGTACTGGCTATGATGTACATTTTGAGTGTCAAAATTGTGAGTCACATGCATGTGAATTGTCAAGGGTGCCACAGAATTAAAATTAGTGAAATGCCGAAATAGCTCAGTTGGGAGAGCGTTAGACTGAAGATCTAAAGGTCCCTTGTTCGATCCCTGGTTTCGGCATTTGTATTTATTCTATCTTCATGCTCTGGCTTCAAGGAAACTATCCACAGCTTTGTTTGTGGGCCTCAATGGTGTGTGCTACTCTGCTCCTCTGAAAGTAAGTCATTTCTTGCTTTTTCATCTGACATTTTGACATCAGTGTCACAGGAAAGTTGCTTGTCATTGTTACATGACAGTAGGTTGTCGTAAGACAAGGCTGCATGAAGTGTGAACTGGAGCTTTCTTGGATCCACAACAAAAAATGTTTTTGGGGATTGCGGGAATCGATCCCACTAACTATAGCATGCTAAGCAAACACAATATCAATTGATCAAATTCCCCAGCTGTTTGGAATTGCCACAAGGAGCAACCAAGAGTGTCCAGTCTTGTCAGGCTATGCTGTTGGTGGACTTGTTAGTTTGTGCTCCAGCACTTGCAGGGGCTCGGTGCATCTCAACAATTGTGCTCTGTAGCCAGCGGCCGGTTAGCTCAGTTGGTTAGAGTGTGTGATACGCTGCTCCTCTGAAAGTAAGTAATGTCTTTCTTTTTCATCTGACATTGTGACATCAGTGTTACATGAGAGTTTCTTGTCATTGTTTATATGACAGTAGGTTGTCGTAAGACAAGGCTGCATGAAGTGTGAACTGGAGTTTTCTTGGATCCATGAAAGAATTTGCTTTTGGAGAATGCAGGCATCGATCCCACTACCTCACGCATGCAAAGCATTTGAGCTAATTCCCCAGACGTTTGGAATTTCCGCAAGAAGCAACCTAGAGGGTCCAGTCTCGTCAGGCTATGCTGTTGGTGGACTTGTTTGTTTACGTGCCAGCACTTGCAGAGGCTCGGTGCATTGCCACAATTGAGCAAAATGGCAAATGGCTGGTTAGCTCAGTTGGTTAGAGTGTGGTGCTAATAATGCCAAGGTCATGGGTTCGATCCCCGTACTGGCTATGATGTACATTTTGAGTGTCAAAATTGTGAGTCACATGCATGTGAATTGTCAAGGGTGCCACAGAATTGATATTAGTGAATTGCCGAAATAGCTCAGTTGGGAGAGCGTTAGACTGAAGATCTAAACGTCCCTGGTTCGATCCCGGGTTTCGGCATTTGTATTTGTTATTTCTTCATGCTCTGGCTTCAAGGAAACTATCCACAGCTTTGTTTGTGGGCCTCAATGGTGTGTGCTACGCTGCTCCTCTGAAAGTAAGTAATTTCTTGCTTTTTCATCTGACATTTTGACATCAGTGTTACAGGAAAGTTTCTTGTCATTGTTTACATGACAGTAGGTTGTCGTAAGACAAGGCTGCATGAAGTGTGAACTGGAGTTTTCTTGGATCCATGAAAGAATTTGCTTTTGGAGAATGCAGGCATCGATCCCACTACCTCACGCATGCAAAGCATTTGAGCTAATTCCCCAGCCGTTTGGAATTTCCGCAAGAAGCAACCTAGAGGGTCCAGTCTTGTCAGGCTATGCTGTTGGTGGACTTGTTTGTTTACGTGCCAGCACTTGCAGAGGCTCGGTGCATTTCAACAATTGAGCAAAATAGCAAATGGCCGGTTAGCTCAGTTGGTTAGAGTGTGGTGCTAATAACGCCAAGGTCATGGGTTCGATCCCCGTACTGGCTATGATGTGCATTTTGAATGTCAAAATTGTGAGTCACATGCATGTGAATTGTCAAGGGTGCCACAGAATTGATATTAGTGAATTGCCGAAATAGCTCAGTTGGGAGAGCATTAGACTGAAGATCTAAACGTCCCTGGTTCGATCCCGGGTTTCGGCATTTGTATTTGTTCTTTCTTCATGCTCTGGCTTCAAGGAAACTATCCACAGCTTTGTTTGTGGGCCTCAATGGTGTGTGCTACGCTGCTCCTCTGAAAGTAAGTAATTTCTTGCTTTTTCATCTGACATTTTGACATCAGTGTTACAGGAAAGTTTCTTGTCATTGTTTACATGACAGTAGGTTGTCGTAAGACAAGGCTGCATGAAGTGTGAACTGGAGTTTTCTTGGATCCATGAAAGAATTTGCTTTTGGAGAATGCAGGCATCGATCCCACTACCTCACGCATGCAAAGCATTTGAGCTAATTCCCCAGCCGTTTGGAATTTCCGCAAGAAGCAACCTAGAGGGTCCAGTCTTGTCAGGCTATGCTGTTGGTGGACTTGTTTGTTTACGTGCCAGCACTTGCAGAGGCTCGGTGCATTTCAACAATTGAGCAAAATAGCAAATGGCCGGTTAGCTCAGTTGGTTAGAGTGTGGTGCTAATAACGCCAAGGTCATGGGTTCGATCCCCGTACTGGCTATGATGTGCATTTTGAATGTCAAAATTGTGAGTCACATGCATGTGAATTGTCAAGGGTGCCACAGAATTAAAATTAGTGAAATGCCGAAATAGCTCAGTTGGGAGAGCGTTAGACTGAAGATCTAAAGGTCCCTGGTTCGATCCCTGGTTTCGGCATTTGTATTTCTTCTATCTTCATGCTCTGGCTTCAAGGAAACTATCCACAGCTTTGTTTGTGGGCCTCAATGGTGTGTGCTACTCTGCTCCTCTGAAAGTAAGTCATTTCTTGCTTTTTCATCTGACATTTTGACATCAGTGTCACAGGAAAGTTGCTTGTCATTGTTACATGACAGTAGGTTGTCGTAAGACAAGGCTGCATGAAGTGTGAACTGGAGCTTTCTTGGATCCACAACAAAAAATGTTTTTGGGGATTGCGGGAATCGATCCCACTAACTATAGCATGCTAAGCAAACACAATATCAATTGATCAAATTCCCCAGCTGTTTGGAATTGCCACAAGGAGCAACCAAGAGTGTCCAGTCTTGTCAGGCTATGCTGTTGGTGGACTTGTTAGTTTGTGCTCCAGCACTTGCAGGGGCTCGGTGCATCTCAACAATTGTGCTCTGTAGCCAGCGGCCGGTTAGCTCAGTTGGTTAGAGTGTGTGATACGCTGCTCCTCTGAAAGTAAGTAATGTCTTTCTTTTTCATCTGACATTGTGACATCAGTGTTACATGAGAGTTTCTTGTCATTGTTACATGACAGTTTCTTGTCATTGTTTACATGACAGTAGGTTGTCGTAAGACAAGGCTGCATGAAGTGTGAACTGGAGTTTTCTTGGATCCATGAAAGAATTTGCTTTTGGAGAATGCAGGCATCGATCCCACTACCTCACGCATGCAAAGCATTTGAGCTAATTCCCCAGACGTTTGGAATTTCCGCAAGAAGCAACCTAGAGGGTCCAGTCTCGTCAGGCTATGCTGTTGGTGGACTTGTTTGTTTACGTGCCAGCACTTGCAGAGGCTCGGTGCATTGCCACAATTGAGCAAAATAGCAAATGGCTGGTTAGCTCAGTTGGTTAGAGTGTGGTGCTAATAATGCCAAGGTCATGGGTTCGATCCCCGTAGTGGCTATGATGTACATTTTGAGTGTCAAAATTGTGAGTCACATGCATGTGAATTGTCAAGGGTGCCACAGAATTAAAATAAATGAATTGCTGAAATAGCTCAGTTGGGAGAGCGTTAGACTGAAGATCTAAAGGTCCCTGGTTCGATCCCGGGTTTCGGCATTTGTATTTGTTCTTTCTTCATGCTCTGGCTTCAAGGAAACTATCCACAGCTTTGTTTGTGGGCCTCAATGGTGTGTGCTACGCTGCTCCTCTGAAAGTAAGTAATTTCTTGCTTTTTCATCTGACATTTTGACATCAGTGTTACAGGAAAGTTTCTTGTCATTGTTTACATGACAGTAGGTTGTCGTAAGACAAGGCTGCATGAAGTGTGAACTGGAGTTTTCTTGGATCCATGAAAGAATTTGCTTTTGGAGAATGCAGGCATCGATCCCACTACCTCACGCATGCAAAGCATTTGAGCTAATTCCCCAGCCGTTTGGAATTTCCGCAAGAAGCAACCTAGAGGGTCCAGTCTTGTCAGGCTATGCTGTTGGTGGACTTGTTTGTTTACGTGCCAGCACTTGCAGAGGCTCGGTGCATTTCAACAATTGAGCAAAATAGCAAATGGCCGGTTAGCTCAGTTGGTTAGAGTGTGGTGCTAATAACGCCAAGGTCATGGGTTCTGTTGGTGGACTTGTTTGTCCCCGTACTGGCTATGATGTACATTTTGAGTGAGAGCGTTAGACTGAAGATCTAAAGGTCCCTGGTTCGATCCCTGGTTTCGGCATTTGTATTTGTTCTATCTTCATGCTCTGGCTTCAAGGAAACTATCCACAGCCTTGTTTGTGGGCCTCAATGGTGTGTGCTACTCTGCTCCTCTGAAAGTAAGTCATTTCTTGCTTTTTCATCTGACATTTTGACATCAGTGTTACAGGAAAGTTGCTTGTCATTGTTACATGACAGTAGGTTGTCGTAAGACAAGGCTGCATGAAGTGTGAACTGGAGCTTTCTTGGATCCACAACAAAAAATGTTTTTGGGGATTGTGGGAATCGATCCCACTAACTATAGCATGCTAAGCAAACACAATACCAATTGATCAAATTCCCCAGCTGTTTGGAATTGCCACAAGGAGCAACCAAGAGTGTCCAGTCTTGTCAGGCTATGCTGTTGGTGGACTTGTTAGTTTGTGCTCCAGCACTTGCAGAGGCTCGGTGCATCTCAACACTTGTGCTCTGTAGCCAGCGGCCGGTTAGCTCAGTTGGTTAGAGTGTGTGATGCGCTGCTCCTCTGAAAGTAAGTAATGTCTTTCTTTTTCATCTGACATTGTGACATCAGTGTTACATGAGAGTTTCTTGTCATTGTTTATATGACAGTAGGTTGTCGTAAGACAAGGCTGCATGAAGTGTGAACTGGAGTTTTCTTGGATCCATGAAAGAATTTGCTTTTGGAGAATGCAGGCATCGATCCCACTACCTCACGCATGCAAAGCATTTGAGCTAATTCCCCAGACGTTTGGAATTTCCGCAAGAAGCAACCTAGAGGGTCCAGTCTCGTCAGGCTATGCTGTTGGTGGACTTGTTTGTTTACGTGCCAGCACTTGCAGAGGCTCGGTGCATTGCCACAATTGAGCAAAATGGCAAATGGCTGGTTAGCTCAGTTGGTTAGAGTGTGGTGCTAATAATGCCAAGGTCATGGGTTCGATCCCCGTACTGGCTATGATGTACATTTTGAGTGTCAAAATTGTGAGTCACATGCATGTGAATTGTCAAGGGTGCCACAGAATTGATATTAGTGAATTGCCGAAATAGCTCAGTTGGGAGAGCGTTAGACTGAAGATCTAAACGTCCCTGGTTCGATCCCGGGTTTCGGCATTTGTATTTGTTCTTTCTTCATGCTCTGGCTTCAAGGAAACTATCCACAGCTTTGTTTGTGGGCCTCAATGGTGTGTGCTACGCTGCTCCTCTGAAAGTAAGTAATTTCTTGCTTTTTCATCTGACATTTTGACATCAGTGTTACAGGAAAGTTTCTTGTCATTGTTTACATGACAGTAGGTTGTCGTAAGACAAGGCTGCATGAAGTGTGAACTGGAGTTTTCTTGGATCCATGAAAGAATTTGCTTTTGGAGAATGCAGGCATCGATCCCACTACCTCACGCATGCAAAGCATTTGAGCTAATTCCCCAGCCGTTTGGAATTTCCGCAAGAAGCAACCTAGAGGGTCCAGTCTTGTCAGGCTATGCTGTTGGTGGACTTGTTTGTTTACGTGCCAGCACTTGCAGAGGCTCGGTGCATTTCAACAATTGAGCAAAATAGCAAATGGCCGGTTAGCTCAGTTGGTTAGAGTGTGGTGCTAATAACGCCAAGGTCATGGGTTCGATCCCCGTACTGGCTATGATGTACATTTTGAGTGTCAAAATTGTGAGTCACATGCATGTGAATTGTCAAGGGTGCCACAGAATTAAAATTAGTGAAATGCCGAAATAGCTCAGTTGGGAGAGCGTTAGACTGAAGATCTAAAGGTCCCTTGTTCGATCCCTGGTTTCGGCATTTGTATTTATTCTATCTTCATGCTCTGGCTTCAAGGAAACTATCCACAGCTTTGTTTGTGGGCCTCAATGGTGTGTGCTACTCTGCTCCTCTGAAAGTAAGTCATTTCTTGCTTTTTCATCTGACATTTTGACATCAGTGTCACAGGAAAGTTGCTTGTCATTGTTACATGACAGTAGGTTGTCGTAAGACAAGGCTGCATGAAGTGTGAACTGGAGCTTTCTTGGATCCACAACAAAAAATGTTTTTGGGGATTGCGGGAATCGATCCCACTAACTATAGCATGCTAAGCAAACACAATATCAATTGATCAAATTCCCCAGCTGTTTGGAATTGCCACAAGGAGCAACCAAGAGTGTCCAGTCTTGTCAGGCTATGCTGTTGGTGGACTTGTTAGTTTGTGCTCCAGCACTTGCAGGGGCTCGGTGCATCTCAACAATTGTGCTCTGTAGCCAGCGGCCGGTTAGCTCAGTTGGTTAGAGTGTGTGATACGCTGCTCCTCTGAAAGTAAGTAATGTCTTTCTTTTTCATCTGACATTGTGACATCAGTGTTACATGAGAGTTTCTTGTCATTGTTTATATGACAGTAGGTTGTCGTAAGACAAGGCTGCATGAAGTGTGAACTGGAGTTTTCTTGGATCCATGAAAGAATTTGCTTTTGGAGAATGCAGGCATCGATCCCACTACCTCACGCATGCAAAGCATTTGAGCTAATTCCCCAGACGTTTGGAATTTCCGCAAGAAGCAACCTAGAGGGTCCAGTCTCGTCAGGCTATGCTGTTGGTGGACTTGTTTGTTTACGTGCCAGCACTTGCAGAGGCTCGGTGCATTGCCACAATTGAGCAAAATGGCAAATGGCTGGTTAGCTCAGTTGGTTAGAGTGTGGTGCTAATAATGCCAAGGTCATGGGTTCGATCCCCGTACTGGCTATGATGTACATTTTGAGTGTCAAAATTGTGAGTCACATGCATGTGAATTGTCAAGGGTGCCACAGAATTGATATTAGTGAATTGCCGAAATAGCTCAGTTGGGAGAGCGTTAGACTGAAGATCTAAACGTCCCTGGTTCGATCCCGGGTTTCGGCATTTGTATTTGTTATTTCTTCATGCTCTGGCTTCAAGGAAACTATCCACAGCTTTGTTTGTGGGCCTCAATGGTGTGTGCTACGCTGCTCCTCTGAAAGTAAGTAATTTCTTGCTTTTTCATCTGACATTTTGACATCAGTGTTACAGGAAAGTTTCTTGTCATTGTTTACATGACAGTAGGTTGTCGTAAGACAAGGCTGCATGAAGTGTGAACTGGAGTTTTCTTGGATCCATGAAAGAATTTGCTTTTGGAGAATGCAGGCATCGATCCCACTACCTCACGCATGCAAAGCATTTGAGCTAATTCCCCAGCCGTTTGGAATTTCCGCAAGAAGCAACCTAGAGGGTCCAGTCTTGTCAGGCTATGCTGTTGGTGGACTTGTTTGTTTACGTGCCAGCACTTGCAGAGGCTCGGTGCATTTCAACAATTGAGCAAAATAGCAAATGGCCGGTTAGCTCAGTTGGTTAGAGTGTGGTGCTAATAACGCCAAGGTCATGGGTTCGATCCCCGTACTGGCTATGATGTGCATTTTGAATGTCAAAATTGTGAGTCACATGCATGTGAATTGTCAAGGGTGCCACAGAATTGATATTAGTGAATTGCCGAAATAGCTCAGTTGGGAGAGCATTAGACTGAAGATCTAAACGTCCCTGGTTCGATCCCGGGTTTCGGCATTTGTATTTGTTCTTTCTTCATGCTCTGGCTTCAAGGAAACTATCCACAGCTTTGTTTGTGGGCCTCAATGGTGTGTGCTACGCTGCTCCTCTGAAAGTAAGTAATTTCTTGCTTTTTCATCTGACATTTTGACATCAGTGTTACAGGAAAGTTTCTTGTCATTGTTTACATGACAGTAGGTTGTCGTAAGACAAGGCTGCATGAAGTGTGAACTGGAGTTTTCTTGGATCCATGAAAGAATTTGCTTTTGGAGAATGCAGGCATCGATCCCACTACCTCACGCATGCAAAGCATTTGAGCTAATTCCCCAGCCGTTTGGAATTTCCGCAAGAAGCAACCTAGAGGGTCCAGTCTTGTCAGGCTATGCTGTTGGTGGACTTGTTTGTTTACGTGCCAGCACTTGCAGAGGCTCGGTGCATTTCAACAATTGAGCAAAATAGCAAATGGCCGGTTAGCTCAGTTGGTTAGAGTGTGGTGCTAATAACGCCAAGGTCATGGGTTCGATCCCCGTACTGGCTATGATGTGCATTTTGAATGTCAAAATTGTGAGTCACATGCATGTGAATTGTCAAGGGTGCCACAGAATTAAAATTAGTGAAATGCCGAAATAGCTCAGTTGGGAGAGCGTTAGACTGAAGATCTAAAGGTCCCTGGTTCGATCCCTGGTTTCGGCATTTGTATTTCTTCTATCTTCATGCTCTGGCTTCAAGGAAACTATCCACAGCTTTGTTTGTGGGCCTCAATGGTGTGTGCTACTCTGCTCCTCTGAAAGTAAGTCATTTCTTGCTTTTTCATCTGACATTTTGACATCAGTGTCACAGGAAAGTTGCTTGTCATTGTTACATGACAGTAGGTTGTCGTAAGACAAGGCTGCATGAAGTGTGAACTGGAGCTTTCTTGGATCCACAACAAAAAATGTTTTTGGGGATTGCGGGAATCGATCCCACTAACTATAGCATGCTAAGCAAACACAATATCAATTGATCAAATTCCCCAGCTGTTTGGAATTGCCACAAGGAGCAACCAAGAGTGTCCAGTCTTGTCAGGCTATGCTGTTGGTGGACTTGTTAGTTTGTGCTCCAGCACTTGCAGGGGCTCGGTGCATCTCAACAATTGTGCTCTGTAGCCAGCGGCCGGTTAGCTCAGTTGGTTAGAGTGTGTGATACGCTGCTCCTCTGAAAGTAAGTAATGTCTTTCTTTTTCATCTGACATTGTGACATCAGTGTTACATGAGAGTTTCTTGTCATTGTTACATGACAGTTTCTTGTCATTGTTTACATGACAGTAGGTTGTCGTAAGACAAGGCTGCATGAAGTGTGAACTGGAGTTTTCTTGGATCCATGAAAGAATTTGCTTTTGGAGAATGCAGGCATCGATCCCACTACCTCACGCATGCAAAGCATTTGAGCTAATTCCCCAGACGTTTGGAATTTCCGCAAGAAGCAACCTAGAGGGTCCAGTCTCGTCAGGCTATGCTGTTGGTGGACTTGTTTGTTTACGTGCCAGCACTTGCAGAGGCTCGGTGCATTGCCACAATTGAGCAAAATAGCAAATGGCTGGTTAGCTCAGTTGGTTAGAGTGTGGTGCTAATAATGCCAAGGTCATGGGTTCGATCCCCGTAGTGGCTATGATGTACATTTTGAGTGTCAAAATTGTGAGTCACATGCATGTGAATTGTCAAGGGTGCCACAGAATTAAAATAAATGAATTGCTGAAATAGCTCAGTTGGGAGAGCGTTAGACTGAAGATCTAAAGGTCCCTGGTTCGATCCCGGGTTTCGGCATTTGTATTTGTTCTTTCTTCATGCTCTGGCTTCAAGGAAACTATCCACAGCTTTGTTTGTGGGCCTCAATGGTGTGTGCTACGCTGCTCCTCTGAAAGTAAGTAATTTCTTGCTTTTTCATCTGACATTTTGACATCAGTGTTACAGGAAAGTTTCTTGTCATTGTTTACATGACAGTAGGTTGTCGTAAGACAAGGCTGCATGAAGTGTGAACTGGAGTTTTCTTGGATCCATGAAAGAATTTGCTTTTGGAGAATGCAGGCATCGATCCCACTACCTCACGCATGCAAAGCATTTGAGCTAATTCCCCAGCCGTTTGGAATTTCCGCAAGAAGCAACCTAGAGGGTCCAGTCTTGTCAGGCTATGCTGTTGGTGGACTTGTTTGTTTACGTGCCAGCACTTGCAGAGGCTCGGTGCATTTCAACAATTGAGCAAAATAGCAAATGGCCGGTTAGCTCAGTTGGTTAGAGTGTGGTGCTAATAACGCCAAGGTCATGGGTTCTGTTGGTGGACTTGTTTGTCCCCGTACTGGCTATGATGTACATTTTGAGTGAGAGCGTTAGACTGAAGATCTAAAGGTCCCTGGTTCGATCCCTGGTTTCGGCATTTGTATTTGTTCTATCTTCATGCTCTGGCTTCAAGGAAACTATCCACAGCCTTGTTTGTGGGCCTCAATGGTGTGTGCTACTCTGCTCCTCTGAAAGTAAGTCATTTCTTGCTTTTTCATCTGACATTTTGACATCAGTGTTACAGGAAAGTTGCTTGTCATTGTTACATGACAGTAGGTTGTCGTAAGACAAGGCTGCATGAAGTGTGAACTGGAGCTTTCTTGGATCCACAACAAAAAATGTTTTTGGGGATTGTGGGAATCGATCCCACTAACTATAGCATGCTAAGCAAACACAATACCAATTGATCAAATTCCCCAGCTGTTTGGAATTGCCACAAGGAGCAACCAAGAGTGTCCAGTCTTGTCAGGCTATGCTGTTGGTGGACTTGTTAGTTTGTGCTCCAGCACTTGCAGAGGCTCGGTGCATCTCAACACTTGTGCTCTGTAGCCAGCGGCCGGTTAGCTCAGTTGGTTAGAGTGTGTGATGCGCTGCTCCTCTGAAAGTAAGTAATGTCTTTCTTTTTCATCTGACATTGTGACATCAGTGTTACATGAGAGTTACTTGTCATTGTTACATGACAGTTTCTTGTCATTGTTTACATGACAGTAGGTTGTCGTAAGACAAGGCTGCATGAAGTGTGAACTGGAGTTTTCTTGGATCCATGAAAGAATTTGCTTTTGGAGAATGCAGGCATCGATCCCACTACCTCACGCATGCAAAGCATTTGAGCTAATTCCCCAGACGTTTGGAATTTCCGCAAGAAGCAACCTAGAGGGTCCAGTCTCGTCAGGCTATGCTGTTGGTGGACTTGTTTGTTTACGTGCCAGCACTTGCAGAGGCTCGGTGCATTGCCACAATTGAGCAAAATAGCAAATGGCTGGTTAGCTCAGTTGGTTAGAGTGTAGTGCTAATAATGCCAGGGTCATGGGTTCGATCCCCGTACTGGCTATGATGTACATTTTGAGTGTCAAAATTGTGAGTCACATGCATGTGAATTGTCAAGGGTGCCACAGAATTAAAATTAGTGAATTGCCGAAATAGCTCAGTTGGGAGGGCGTTAGACTGAAGATCTAAAGGTCCCTGGTTCGATCCCGGGTTTCGGCATTTGTATTTGTTCTTTCTTCATGCTCTGGCTTCAAGGAAACTATCCACAGCTTTGTTTGTGGGCCTCAATGGTGTGTGCTACGCTGCTCCTCTGAAAGTAGGTAATTTCTTGCTTTTTCATCTGACATTTTGACATCAGTGTTACAGGAAAGTTTCTTGTCATTGTTTACATGACAGTAGGTTGTCGTAAGACAAGGCTGCATGAAGTGTGAACTGGAGTTTTCTTGGATCCATGAAAGAATTTGCTTTTGGAGAATGCAGGCATCGATCCCACTACCTCACGCATGCAAAGCATTTGAGCTAATTCCCCAGCCGTTTGGAATTTCCGCAAGAAGCAACCTAGAGGGTCCAGTCTCGTCAGGCTATGCTGTTGGTGGACTTGTTTGTTTACGTGCCAGCACTTGCAGAGGCTCGGTGCATTGCCACAATTGAGCAAAATAGCAAATGGCTGGTTAGCTCAGTTGGTTAGAGTGTGGTGCTAATAATGCCAAGGTCATGGGTTCGATCCCCGTACTGGCTATGATGTACATTTTGAGTGTCAAAATTGTGAGTCACATGCATGTGAATTGTCAAGGGTGCCACAGAATTAAAATTAGTGAAATGCCGAAATAGCTCAGTTGGGAGAGCGTTAGACTGAAGATCTAAAGGTCCCTGGTTCGATCCCTGGTTTCGGCATTTGTATTTCTTCTATCTTCATGCTCTGGCTTCAAGGAAACTATCCACAGCTTTGTTTGTGGTCCTCAATGGTGTGTGCTACTCTGCTCCTCTGAAAGTAAGTCATTTCTTGCTTTTTCATCTGACATTTTGACATCAGTGTTACAGGAAAGTTGCTTGTCATTGTTACATGACAGTAGGTTGTCGTAAGACAAGACTGCATGAAGTGTGAACTGGAGCTTTCTTGGATCCACAACAATAAATGTTTTTGGGGATTGCGGGAATCGATCCCACTAACTATAGCATGCTAAGCAAACACAATACCAATTGATCAAATTCCCCAGCTGTTTGGAATTGCCACAAGGAGCAACCAAGAGTGTCCAGTCTTGTCAGGCTATGCTGTTGGTGGACTTGTTAGTTTGTGCTCCAGCACTTGCAGAGGCTCGGTGCATCTCAACAATTGTGCTCTGTAGCCAGCGGCCGGTTAGCTCAGTTGGTTAGAGTGTGTGATACGCTGCTCCTCTGAAAGTAAGTAATGTCTTTCTTTTTCATCTGACATTGTGACATCAGTGTTACATGAGAGTTTCTTGTCATTGTTACATGACAGTTTCTTGTCATTGTTTACATGACAGTAGGTTGTCGTAAGACAAGGCTGCATGAAGTGTGAACTGGAGTTTTCTTGGATCCATGAAAGAATTTGCTTTTGGAGAATGCAGGCATCGATCCCACTACCTCACGCATGCAAAGCATTTGAGCTAATTCCCCAGACGTTTGGAATTTCCGCAAGAAGCAACCTAGAGGGTCCAGTCTCGTCAGGCTATGCTGTTGGTGGACTTGTTTGTTTACGTGCCAGCACTTGCAGAGGCTCGGTGCATTGCCACAATTGAGCAAAATAGCAAATGGCTGGTTAGCTCAGTTGGTTAGAGTGTGGTGCTAATAACGCCAAGGTCATGGGTTCGATCCCCGTACTGGCTATGATGTACGTTTTGAGTGTCAAAATTGTGAGTCACATGCATGTGAATTGTCAAGGGTGCCACAGAATTAAAATTAGTGAATTGCCGAAATAGCTCAGTTGGGAGAGCGTTAGACTGAAGATCTAAAGGTCCCGGGTTTCGGCATTTGTATTTGTTCTTTCTTCATGCTCTGGCTTCAAGGAAACTATCCACAGCGTTGTTTGTGGGCCTCAATGGTGTGTGCTACGCTGCTCCTCTGAAAGTAGGTAATTTCTTGCTTTTTCATCTCACATTTTGACATCAGTGTTACAGGAAAGTTTCTTGTCATTGTTTACATGACAGTAGGTTGTCGTAAGACAAGGCTGCATGAAGTGTGAACTGGAGTTTTCTTGGATCCATGAAAGAATTTGCTTTTGGAGAATGTAGGCATCGATCCCACTACCTCACGCATGCAAAGCATTTGAGCTAATTCCCCAGCCGTTTGGAATTTCCGCAAGAAGCAACCTAGAGGGTCCAGTCTCGTCAGGCTATGCTGTTGGTGGACTTGTTTGTTTACGTGCCAGCACTTGCAGAGGCTCGGTGCATTGCCACAATTGAGCAAAATAGCAAATGGCTGGTTAGCTCAGTTGGTTAGAGTGTGGTGCTAATAATGCCAAGGTCATGGGTTCGATCCCCGTACTGGCTATGATGTACATTTTGAGTGTCAAAATTGTGAGTCACATGCATGTGAATTGTCAAGGGTGCCACAGAATTAAAATTAGTGAAATGCCGAAATAGCTCAGTTGGGAGAGCGTTAGACTGAAGATCTAAAGGTCCCTGGTTCGATCCCTGGTTTCGGCATTTGTATTTCTTCTATCTTCATGCTCTGGCTTCAAGGAAACTATCCACAGCTTTGTTTGTGGTCCTCAATGGTGTGTGCTACTCTGCTCCTCTGAAAGTAAGTCATTTCTTGCTTTTTCATCTGACATTTTGACATCAGTGTTACAGGAAAGTTGCTTGTCATTGTTACATGACAGTAGGTTGTCGTAAGACAAGACTGCATGAAGTGTGAACTGGAGCTTTCTTGGATCCACAACAATAAATGTTTTTGGGGATTGCGGGAATCGATCCCACTAACTATAGCATGCTAAGCAAACACAATACCAATTGATCAAATTCCCCAGCTGTTTGGAATTGCCACAAGGAGCAACCAAGAGTGTCCAGTCTTGTCAGGCTATGCTGTTGGTGGACTTGTTAGTTTGTGCTCCAGCACTTGCAGAGGCTCGGTGCATCTCAACAATTGTGCTCTGTAGCCAGCGGCCGGTTAGCTCAGTTGGTTAGAGTGTGTGATACGCTGCTCCTCTGAAAGTAAGTAATGTCTTTCTTTTTCATCTGACATTGTGACATCAGTGTTACATGAGAGTTTCTTGTCATTGTTACATGACAGTTTCTTGTCATTGTTTACATGACAGTAGGTTGTCGTAAGACAAGGCTGCATGAAGTGTGAACTGGAGTTTTCTTGGATCCATGAAAGAATTTGCTTTTGGAGAATGCAGGCATCGATCCCACTACCTCACGCATGCAAAGCATTTGAGCTAATTCCCCAGACGTTTGGAATTTCCGCAAGAAGCAACCTAGAGGGTCCAGTCTCGTCAGGCTATGCTGTTGGTGGACTTGTTTGTTTACTTGCCAGCACTTGCAGAGGCTCGGTGCATTGCCACAATTGAGCAAAATAGCAAATGGCTGGTTAGCTCAGTTGGTTAGAGTGTGGTGCTAATAACGCCAAGGTCATGGGTTCGATCCCCGTACTGGCTATGATGTACGTTTTGAGTGTCAAAATTGTGAGTCACATGCATGTGAATTGTCAAGGGTGCCACAGAATTAAAATTAGTGAATTGCCGAAATAGCTCAGTTGGGAGAGCGTTAGACTGAAGATCTAAAGGTCCCGGGTTTCGGCATTTGTATTTGTTCTTTCTTCATGCTCTGGCTTCAAGGAAACTATCCACAGCGTTGTTTGTGGGCCTCAATGGTGTGTGCTACGCTGCTCCTCTGAAAGTAAGTAATTTCTTGCTTTTTCATCTGACATTTTGACATCAGTGTTACAGGAAAGTTTCTTGTCATTGTTTACATGACAGTAGGTTGTCGTAAGACAAGGCTGCATGAAGTGTGAACTGGAGTTTTCTTGGATCCATGAAAGAATTTGCTTTTGGAGAATGCAGGCATCGATCCCACTACCTCACGCATGCAAAGCATTTGAGCTAATTCCCCAGCCGTTTGGAATTTCCGCAAGAAGCAACCTAGAGGGTCCAGTCTTGTCAGGCTATGCTGTTGGTGGACTTGTTTGTTTACGTGCCAGCACTTGCAGAGGCTCGGTGCATTTCAACAATTGAGCAAAATAGCAAATGGCCGGTTAGCTGAGTTGGTTAGAGTGTGGTGCTAATAATGCCAAGGTCATGGGTTCGATCCCCGTACTGGCTATGATGTACATTTTGAGTGTCAAAATTGTGAGTCACATGCATGTGAATTGTCAAGGGTGCCACAGAATTAAAATTAGTGAATTGCCGAAATAGCTCAGTTGGGAGAGCGTTAGACTGAAGATCTAAAGGTCCCTGTTTCGGCATTTGTATTTGTTCTTACTTCATGCTCTGGCTTCAAGGAAACTATCCACAGCTTTGTTTGTGGGCCTCAATGGTGTGTGCTACGCTGCTCCTCTGAAAGTAAGTAATTTCTTGCTTTTTCATCTGACATTTTGACATCAGTGTTACAGGAAAGTTTCTTGTCATTGTTTACATGACAGTAGGTTGTCGTAAGACAAGGCTGCATGAAGTGTGAACTGGAGTTTTCTTGGATCCATGAAAGAATTTGCTTTTGGAGAATGCAGGCATCGATCCCACTACCTCACGCATGCAAAGCATTTGAGCTAATTCCCCAGCCGTTTGGAATTTCCGCAAGAAGCAACCTAGAGGGTCCAGTCTTGTCAGGCTATGCTGTTGGTGGACTTGTTTGTTTACGTGCCAGCACTTGCAGAGGCTCGGTGCATTTCAACAATTGAACAAAATAGCAAATGGCCGGTTAGCTGAGTTGGTTAGAGTGTGGTGCTAATAACGCCAAGGTCATGGGTTCGATCCCCATATTGGCTATGATGTACATTTTGAGTGTCAAAATTGTGAGTCACATGCATGTGAATTGTCAAGGGTGCCACAGAATTAAAATTAGTGAATTGCCGAAATAGCTCAGTTGGGAGAGCGTTAGACTGAAGATCTAAAGGTCCCTCTTTCGGCTTTTGTATTTGTTCTTTCTTCATGCTCTGGCTTCAAGGAAACTATCCACAGCTTTGTTTGTGGGCCTCAATGGTGTGTGCTACGCTGCTCCTCTGAAAGTAAGTAATTTCTTGCTTTTTCATCTGACATTTTGACATCAGTGTTACAGGAAAGTTTCTTGTCATTGTTTACATGACAGTAGGTTGTCGTAAGACAAGGCTGCATGAAGTGTGAACTGGAGTTTTCTTGGATCCATGAAAGAATTTGCTTTTGGAGAATGCAGGCATCGATCCCACTACCTCACGCATGCAAAGCATTTGAGATAATTCCCCAGCCGTTTGGAATTTCCGCAAGAAGCAACCTAGAGGGTCCAGTCTTGTCAGGCTATGCTGTTGGTGGACTTGTTTGTTTACGTGCCAGCACTTGCAGAGGCTCGGTGCATTTCAACAATTGAGCAAAATAGCAAATGGCCGGTTAGCTCAGTTGGTTAGAGTGTGGTGCTAATAACGCCAAGGTCATGGGTTCGATCCCCGTACTGGCTATGATGTACATTTTGAGTGTCAAAATTGTGAGTCACATGCATGTGAATTGTCAAGGGTGCCACAGAATTAAAATTAGTGAATTGCCGAAATAGCTCAGTTGGGAGAGCGTTAGACTGAAGATCTAAAGGTCCCTCTTTCGGCTTTTGTATTTGTTCTTTCTTCATGCTCTGGCTTCAAGGAAACTATCCACAGCTTTGTTTGTGGGCCTCAATGGTGTGTGCTACGCTGCTCCTCTGAAAGTAAGTAATTTCTTGCTTTTTCATCTGACATTTTGACATCAGTGTTACAGGAAAGTTTCTTGTCATTGTTTACATGACAGTAGGTTGTCGTAAGACAAGGCTGCATGAAGTGTGAACTGGAGTTTTCTTGGATCCATGAAAGAATTTGCTTTTGGAGAATGCAGGCATCGATCCCACTACCTCACGCATGCAAAGCATTTGAGCTAATTCCCCAGCCGTTTGGAATTTCCGCAAGAAGCAACCTAGAGGGTCCAGTCTTGTCAGGCTATGCTGTTGGTGGACTTGTTTGTTTACGTGCCAGCACTTGCAGAGGCTCGGTGCATTTCAACAATTGAGCAAAATAGCAAATCGCCGGTTAGCTCAGTTGGTTAGAGTGTGGTGCTAATAATGCCAAGGTCATGGGTTCGATCCCCGTACTGGCTATGATGTACATTTTGAGTGTCAAAATTGTGAGTCACATGCATGTGAATTGTCAAGGGTGCCACAGAATTAAAATTAGTGAAATGCCGAAATAGCTCAGTTGGGAGAGCGTTAGACTGAAGATCTAAAGGTCCCTGGTTCGATCCCTGGTTTCGGCATTTGTATTTGTTCTATCTTCATGCTCTGGCTTCAAGGAAACTATCCACAGCTTTGTTTGTGGGCCTCAATGGTGTGTGCTACTCTGCTCCTCTGAAAGTAAGTCATTTCTTGCTTTTTCATCTGACATTTTGACATCAGTGTCACAGGAAAGTTGCTTGTCATTGTTACATGACAGTAGGTTGTCGTAAGACAAGGCTGCATGAAGTGTGAACTGGAGCTTTCTTGGATCCACAACAAAAAATGTTTTTGGGGATTGCGGGAATCGATCCCACTAACTATAGCATGCTAAGCAAACACAATATCAATTGATCAAATTCCCCAGCTGTTTGGAATTGCCACAAGGAGCAACCAAGAGTGTCCAGTCTTGTCAGGCTATGCTGTTGGTGGACTTGTTAGTTTGTGCTCCAGCACTTGCAGGGGCTCGGTGCATCTCAACAATTGTGCTCTGTAGCCAGCGGCCGGTTAGCTCAGTTGGTTAGAGTGTGTGATACGCTGCTCCTCTGAAAGTAAGTAATGTCTTTCTTTTTCATCTGACATTGTGACATCAGTGTTACATGAGAGTTTCTTGTCATTGTTACATGACAGTTTCTTGTCATTGTTTACATGACAGTAGGTTGTCGTAAGACAAGGCTGCATGAAGTGTGAACTGGAGTTTTCTTGGATCCATGAAAGAATTTGCTTTTGGAGAATGCAGGCATCGATCCCACTACCTCACGCATGCAAAGCATTTGAGCTAATTCCCCAGACGTTTGGAATTTCCGCAAGAAGCAACCTAGAGGGTCCAGTCTCGTCAGGCTATGCTGTTGGTGGACTTGTTTGTTTACGTGCCAGCACTTGCAGAGGCTCGGTGCATTGCCACAATTGAGCAAAATAGCAAATGGCTGGTTAGCTCAGTTGGTTAGAGTGTGGTGCTAATAATGCCAAGGTCATGGGTTCGATCCCCGTAGTGGCTATGATGTACATTTTGAGTGTCAAAATTGTGAGTCACATGCATGTGAATTGTCAAGGGTGCCACAGAATTAAAATAAATGAATTGCTGAAATAGCTCAGTTGGGAGAGCGTTAGACTGAAGATCTAAAGGTCCCTGGTTCGATCCCGGGTTTCGGCATTTGTATTTGTTCTTTCTTCATGCTCTGGCTTCAAGGAAACTATCCACAGCTTTGTTTGTGGGCCTCAATGGTGTGTGCTACGCTGCTCCTCTGAAAGTAAGTAATTTCTTGCTTTTTCATCTGACATTTTGACATCAGTGTTACATGACAGTTTCTTGTCATTGTTTACATGACAGTAGGTTGTCGTAAGACAAGGCTGCATGAAGTGTGAACTGGAGTTTTCTTGGATCCATGAAAGAATTTGCTTTTGGAGAATGCAGGCATCGATCCCACTACCTCACGCATGCAAAGCATTTGAGCTAATTCCCCAGACGTTTGGAATTTCCGCAAGAAGCAACCTAGAGGGTCCAGTCTCGTCAGGCTATGCTGTTGGTGGACTTGTTTGTTTACGTGCCAGCACTTGCAGAGGCTCGGTGCATTGCCACAATTGAGCAAAATAGCAAATGGCTGGTTAGCTCAGTTGGTTAGAGTGTAGTGCTAATAATGCCAGGGTCATGGGTTTGATCCCCGTACTGGCTATGATGTACATTTTGAGTGTCAAAATTGTGAGTCACATGCATGTGAATTGTCAAGGGTGCCACAGAATTAAAATTAGTGAATTGCCGAAATAGCTCAGTTGGGAGGGCGTTAGACTGAAGATCTAAAGGTCCCTGGTTCGATCCCGGGTTTCGGCATTTGTATTTGTTCTTTCTTCATGCTCTGGCTTCAAGGAAACTATCCACAGCTTTGTTTGTGGGCCTCAATGGTGTGTGCTACGCTGCTCCTCTGAAAGTAGGTAATTTCTTGCTTTTCATCTGACATTTTGACATCAGTGTTACAGGAAAGTTTCTTGTCATTGTTTACATGACAGTAGGTTGTCGTAAGACAAGGCTGCATGAAGTGTGAACTGGAGTTTTCTTGGATCCATGAAAGAATTTGCTTTTGGAGAATGCAGGCATCGATCCCACTACCTCACGCATGCAAAGCATTTGAGCTAATTCCCCAGCCGTTTGGAATTTCCGCAAGAAGCAACCTAGAGGGTCCAGTCTCGTCAGGCTATGCTGTTGGTGGACTTGTTTGTTTACGTGCCAGCACTTGCAGAGGCTCGGTGCATTGCCACAATTGAGCAAAATAGCAAATGGCTGGTTAGCTCAGTTGGTTAGAGTGTGGTGCTAATAATGCCAAGGTCATGGGTTCGATCCCCGTACTGGCTATGATGTACATTTTGAGTGTCAAAATTGTGAGTCACATGCATGTGAATTGTCAAGGGTGCCACAGAATTAAAATTAGTGAAATGCCGAAATAGCTCAGTTGGGAGAGCGTTAGACTGAAGATCTAAAGGTCCCTGGTTCGATCCCTGGTTTCGGCATTTGTATTTCTTCTATCTTCATGCTCTGGCTTCAAGGAAACTATCCACAGCTTTGTTTGTGGTCCTCAATGGTGTGTGCTACTCTGCTCCTCTGAAAGTAAGTCATTTCTTGCTTTTTCATCTGACATTTTGACATCAGTGTTACAGGAAAGTTGCTTGTCATTGTTACATGACAGTAGGTTGTCGTAAGACAAGACTGCATGAAGTGTGAACTGGAGCTTTCTTGGATCCACAACAATAAATGTTTTTGGGGATTGCGGGAATCGATCCCACTAACTATAGCATGCTAAGCAAACACAATACCAATTGATCAAATTCCCCAGCTGTTTGGAATTGCCACAAGGAGCAACCAAGAGTGTCCAGTCTTGTCAGGCTATGCTGTTGGTGGACTTGTTAGTTTGTGCTCCAGCACTTGCAGAGGCTCGGTGCATCTCAACAATTGTGCTCTGTAGCCAGCGGCCGGTTAGCTCAGTTGGTTAGAGTGTGTGATACGCTGCTCCTCTGAAAGTAAGTAATGTCTTTCTTTTTCATCTGACATTGTGACATCAGTGTTACATGAGAGTTTCTTGTCATTGTTACATGACAGTTTCTTGTCATTGTTTACATGACAGTAGGTTGTCGTAAGACAAGGCTGCATGAAGTGTGAACTGGAGTTTTCTTGGATCCATGAAAGAATTTGCTTTTGGAGAATGCAGGCATCGATCCCACTACCTCACGCATGCAAAGCATTTGAGCTAATTCCCCAGACGTTTGGAATTTCCGCAAGAAGCAACCTAGAGGGTCCAGTCTCGTCAGGCTATGCTGTTGGTGGACTTGTTTGTTTACGTGCCAGCACTTGCAGAGGCTCGGTGCATTGCCACAATTGAGCAAAATAGCAAATGGCTGGTTAGCTCAGTTGGTTAGAGTGTGGTGCTAATAACGCCAAGGTCATGGGTTCGATCCCCGTACTGGCTATGATGTACATTTTGAGTGTCAAAATTGTGAGTCACATGCATGTGAATTGTCAAGGGTGCCACAGAATTAAAATTAGTGAATTGCCGAAATAGCTCAGTTGGGAGAGCGTTAGACTGAAGATCTAAAGGTCCCTGGTTCGATCCCGGGTTTCGGCATTTGTATTTGTTCTTTCTTCATGCTCTGGCTTCAAGGAAACTATCCACAGCGTTGTTTGTGGGCCTCAATGGTGTGTGCTACGCTGCTCCTCTGAAAGTAAGTAATTTCTTGCTTTTTCATCTGACATTTTGACATCAGTGTTACAGGAAAGTTTCTTGTCATTGTTTACATGACAGTAGGTTGTCGTAAGACAAGGCTGCATGAAGTGTGAACTGGAGTTTTCTTGGATCCATGAAAGAATTTGCTTTTGGAGAATGCAGGCATCGATCCCACTACCTCACGCATGCAAAGCATTTGAGCTAATTCCCCAGCCGTTTGGAATTTCCGCAAGAAGCAACCTAGAGGGTCCAGTCTTGTCAGGCTATGCTGTTGGTGGACTTGTTTGTTTACGTGCCAGCACTTGCAGAGGCTCGGTGCATTTCAACAATTGAGCAAAATGGCAAATGGCCGGTTAGCTGAGTTGGTTAGAGTGTGGTGCTAATAATGCCAAGGTCATGGGTTTGATCCCCGTACTGGCTATGATGAACATTTTGAGTGTCAAAATTGTGAGTCACATGCATGTGAATTGTCAAGGGTGCCACAGAATTAAAATTAGTGAATTGCCGAAATAGCTCAGTTGGGAGAGCGTTAGACTGAAGATCTAAAGGTCCCTGTTTCGGCATTTGTATTTGTTCTTACTTCATGCTCTGGCTTCAAGGAAACTATCCACAGCTTTGTTTGTGGGCCTCAATGGTGTGTGCTACGCTGCTCCTCTGAAAGTAAGTAATTTCTTGCTTTTTCATCTGACATTTTGACATCAGTGTTACATGACAGTTTCTTGTCATTGTTTACATGACAGTAGGTTGTCGTAAGACAAGGCTGCATGAAGTGTGAACTGGAGTTTTCTTGGATCCATGAAAGAATTTGCTTTTGGAGAATGCAGGCATCGATCCCACTACCACACGCATGCAAAGCATTTGAGCTAATTCCCCAGCCGTTTGGAATTTCCGCAAGAAGCAACCTAGAGGGTCCAGTCTCGTCAGGCTATGCTGTTGGTGGACTTGTTTGTTTACGTGCCAGCACTTGCAGAGGCTCGGTGCATTGCCACAATTGAGCAAAATAGCAAATGGCTGGTTAGCTCAGTTGGTTAGAGTGTGGTGCTAATAATGCCAAGGTCATGGGTTCGATCCCCGTAGTGGCTATGATGTACATTTTGAGTGTCAAAATTGTGAGTCACATGCATGTGAATTGTCAAGGGTGCCACAGAATTAAAATAAATGAATTGCTGAAATAGCTCAGTTGGGAGAGCGTTAGACTGAAGATCTAAAGGTCCCTGGTTCGATCCCGGGTTTCGGCATTTGTATTTGTTCTTTCTTCATGCTCTGGCTTCAAGGAAACTATCCACAGCTTTGTTTGTGGGCCTCAATGGTGTGTGCTACGCTGCTCCTCTGAAAGTAAGTAATTTCTTGCTTTTTCATCTGACATTTTGACATCAGTGTTACATGACAGTTTCTTGTCATTGTTTACATGACAGTAGGTTGTCGTAAGACAAGGCTGCATGAAGTGTGAACTGGAGTTTTCTTGGATCCATGAAAGAATTTGCTTTTGGAGAATGCAGGCATCGATCCCACTACCTCACGCATGCAAAGCATTTGAGCTAATTCCCCAGACGTTTGGAATTTCCGCAAGAAGCAACCTAGAGGGTCCAGTCTCGTCAGGCTATGCTGTTGGTGGACTTGTTTGTTTACGTGCCAGCACTTGCAGAGGCTCGGTGCATTGCCACAATTGAGCAAAATAGCAAATGGCTGGTTAGCTCAGTTGGTTAGAGTGTAGTGCTAATAATGCCAGGGTCATGGGTTTGATCCCCGTACTGGCTATGATGTACATTTTGAGTGTCAAAATTGTGAGTCACATGCATGTGAATTGTCAAGGGTGCCACAGAATCAAAATTAGTGAATTGCCGAAATAGCTCAGTTGGGAGAGCGTTAGACTGAAGATCTAAAGGTCCCTGGTTCGATCCCTGGTTTCGGCATTTGTATTTCTTCTATCTTCATGCTCTGGCTTCAAGGAAACTATCCACAGCTTTGTTTGTGGTCCTCAATGGTGTGTGCTACTCTGCTCCTCTGAAAGTAAGTCATTTCTTGCTTTTTCATCTGACATTTTGACATCAGTGTTACAGGAAAGTTGCTTGTCATTGTTACATGACAGTAGGTTGTCGTAAGACAAGACTGCATGAAGTGTGAACTGGAGCTTTCTTGGATCCACAACAATAAATGTTTTTGGGGATTGCGGGAATCGATCCCACTAACTATAGCATGCTAAGCAAACACAATACCAATTGATCAAATTCCCCAGCTGTTTGGAATTGCCACAAGGAGCAACCAAGAGTGTCCAGTCTTGTCAGGCTATGCTGTTGGTGGACTTGTTAGTTTGTGCTCCAGCACTTGCAGAGGCTCGGTGCATCTCAACAATTGTGCTCTGTAGCCAGCGGCCGGTTAGCTCAGTTGGTTAGAGTGTGTGATACGCTGCTCCTCTGAAAGTAAGTAATGTCTTTCTTTTTCATCTGACATTGTGACATCAGTGTTACATGAGAGTTTCTTGTCATTGTTACATGACAGTTTCTTGTCATTGTTTACATGACAGTAGGTTGTCGTAAGACAAGGCTGCATGAAGTGTGAACTGGAGTTTTCTTGGATCCATGAAAGAATTTGCTTTTGGAGAATGCAGGCATCGATCCCACTACCTCACGCATGCAAAGCATTTGAGCTAATTCCCCAGACGTTTGGAATTTCCGCAAGAAGCAACCTAGAGGGTCCAGTCTCGTCAGGCTATGCTGTTGGTGGACTTGTTTGTTTACGTGCCAGCACTTGCAGAGGCTCGGTGCATTGCCACAATTGAGCAAAATAGCAAATGGCTGGTTAGCTCAGTTGGTTAGAGTGTGGTGCTAATAACGCCAAGGTCATGGGTTCGATCCCCGTACTGGCTATGATGTACATTTTGAGTGTCAAAATTGTGAGTCACATGCATGTGAATTGTCAAGGGTGCCACAGAATTAAAATTAGTGAATTGCCGAAATAGCTCAGTTGGGAGAGCGTTAGACTGAAGATCTAAAGGTCCCTGGTTCGATCCCGGGTTTCGGCATTTGTATTTGTTCTTTCTTCATGCTCTGGCTTCAAGGAAACTATCCACAGCGTTGTTTGTGGGCCTCAATGGTGTGTGCTACGCTGCTCCTCTGAAAGTAAGTAATTTCTTGCTTTTTCATCTGACATTTTGACATCAGTGTTACAGGAAAGTTTCTTGTCATTGTTTACATGACAGTAGGTTGTCGTAAGACAAGGCTGCATGAAGTGTGAACTGGAGTTTTCTTGGATCCATGAAAGAATTTGCTTTTGGAGAATGCAGGCATCGATCCCACTACCTCACGCATGCAAAGCATTTGAGCTAATTCCCCAGCCGTTTGGAATTTCCGCAAGAAGCAACCTAGAGGGTCCAGTCTTGTCAGGCTATGCTGTTGGTGGACTTGTTTGTTTACGTGCCAGCACTTGCAGAGGCTCGGTGCATTTCAACAATTGAGCAAAATGGCAAATGGCCGGTTAGCTGAGTTGGTTAGAGTGTGGTGCTAATAATGCCAAGGTCATGGGTTTGATCCCCGTACTGGCTATGATGAACATTTTGAGTGTCAAAATTGTGAGTCACATGCATGTGAATTGTCAAGGGTGCCACAGAATTAAAATTAGTGAATTGCCGAAATAGCTCAGTTGGGAGAGCGTTAGACTGAAGATCTAAAGGTCCCTGTTTCGGCATTTGTATTTGTTCTTACTTCATGCTCTGGCTTCAAGGAAACTATCCACAGCTTTGTTTGTGGGCCTCAATGGTGTGTGCTACGCTGCTCCTCTGAAAGTAAGTAATTTCTTGCTTTTTCATCTGACATTTTGACATCAGTGTTACAGGAAAGTTTCTTGTCATTGTTTACATGACAGTAGGTTGTCGTAAGACAAGGCTGCATGAAGTGTGAACTGGAGTTTTCTTGGATCCATGAAAGAATTTGCTTTTGGAGAATGCAGGCATCGATCCCACTACCTCACGCATGCAAAGCATTTGAGCTAATTCCCCAGCCGTTTGGAATTTCCGCAAGAAGCAACCTAGAGGGTCCAGTCTTGTCAGGCTATGCTGTTGGTGGACTTGTTTGTTTACGTGCCAGCACTTGCAGAGGCTCGGTGCATTTCAACAATTGAGCAAAATAGCAAATGGCCGGTTAGCTGAGTTGGTTAGAGTGTGGTGCTAATAATGCCAAGGTCATGGGTTTGATCCCCGTACTGGCTATGATGAACATTTTGAGTGTCAAAATTGTGAGTCACATGCATGTGAATTGTCAAGGGTGCCACAGAATTAAAATTAGTGAATTGCCGAAATAGCTCAGTTGGGAGAGCGTTAGACTGAAGATCTAAAGGTCCCTGTTTCGGCATTTGTATTTGTTCTTACTTCATGCTCTGGCTTCAAGGAAACTATCCACAGCTTTGTTTGTGGGCCTCAATGGTGTGTGCTACGCTGCTCCTCTGAAAGTAAGTAATTTCTTGCTTTTTCATCTGACATTTTGACATCAGTGTTACAGGAAAGTTTCTTGTCATTGTTTACATGACAGTAGGTTGTCGTAAGACAAGGCTGCATGAAGTTTGAACTGGAGTTTTCTTGGATCCATGAAAGAATTTGCTTTTGGAGAATGCAGGCATCGATCCCACTACCTCACGCATGCAAAGCATTTGAGCTAATTCCCCAGCCGTTTGGAATTTCCGCAAGAAGCAACCTAGAGGGTCCAGTCTTGTCAGGCTATGCTGTTGGTGGACTTGTTTGTTTACGTGCCAGCACTTGCAGAGGCTCGGTGCATTTCAACAATTGAGCAAAGTAGCAAATGGCCGGTTAGCTGAGTTGGTTAGAGTGTGGTGCTAATAACGCCAATTTCATGGGTTCGATCCCCATATTGGCTATGATGTACATTTTGAGTGTCAAAATTGTGAGTCACATGCATGTGAATTGTCAAGGGTGCCACAGAATTAAAATTAGTGAATTGCCGAAATAGCTCAGTTGGGAGAGCGTTAGACTGAAGATCTAAAGGTCCCTGTTTCGGCATTTGTATTTGTTCTTTCTTCATGCTCTGGCTTCAAGGAAACTATCCACAGCTTTGTTTGTGGGCCTCAATGGTGTGTGCTACGCTGCTCCTCTGAAAGTAAGTAATTTCTTGCTTTTTCATCTGACATTTTGACATCAGTGTTACAGGAAAGTTGCTTGTCATTGTTACATGACAGTAGGTTGTCGTAAGACAAGACTGCATGAAGTGTGAACTGGAGCTTTCTTGGATCCACAACAATAAATGTTTTTGGGGATTGCGGGAATCGATCCCACTAACTATAGCATGCTAAGCAAACACAATACCAATTGATCAAATTCCCCAGCTGTTTGGAATTGCCACAAGGAGCAACCAAGAGTGTCCAGTCTTGTCAGGCTATGCTGTTGGTGGACTTGTTAGTTTGTGCTCCAGCACTTACAGAGGCTCGGTGCATCTCAACAATTGTGCTCTGTAGCCAGCGGCCGGTTAGCTCAGTTGGTTAGAGTGTGTGATACGCTGCTCCTCTGAAAGTAAGTAATGTCTTTCTTTTTCATCTGACATTGTGACATCAGTGTTACATGAGAGTTTCTTGTCATTGTTACATGACAGTTTCTTGTCATTGTTTACATGACAGTAGGTTGTCGTAAGACAAGGCTGCATGAAGTGTGAACTGGAGTTTTCTTGGATCCATGAAAGAATTTGCTTTTGGAGAATGCAGGCATCGATCCCACTACCACACGCATGCAAAGCATTTGAGCTAATTCCCCAGCCGTTTGGAATTTCCGCAAGAAGCAACCTAGAGGGTCCAGTCTCGTCAGGCTATGCTGTTGGTGGACTTGTTTGTTTACGTGCCAGCACTTGCAGAGGCTCGGTGCATTGCCACAATTGAGCAAAATGGCAAATGGCTGGTTAGCTCAGTTGGTTAGAGTGTGGTGCTAATAACGCCAAGGTCATGGGTTTGATCCCCGTACTGGCTATGATGTACATTTTGAGTGTCAAAATTGTGAGTCACATGCATGTGAATTGTCAAGGGTGCCACAGAATTAAAATTAGTGAATTGCCGAAATAGCTCAGCTGGGAGAGCGTTAGACTGAAGATCTAAAGGTTCCTGGTTCGATCCCGGGTTTCGGTATTTGTATTTGTTCTTTCTTCATGCTCTGGCTTCAAGGAAACTATCCACAGCTTTGTTTGTGGGCCTCAATGGTGTGTGCTACGCTGCTCCTCTGAAAGTAAGTAATTTCTTGCTTTTTCATCTGACATTTTGACATCAGTGTTACAGGAAAGTTTCTTGTCATTGTTTACATGACAGTAGGTTGTCGTAAGACAAGGCTGCATGAAGTGTGAACTGGAGTTTTCTTGGATCCATGAAAGAATTTGCTTTTGGAGAATGCAGGCATCGATCCCACTACCTCACGCATGCAAAGCATTTGAGCTAATTCCCCAGCCGTTTGGAATTTCCGCAAGAAGCAACCTAGAGGGTCCAGTCTTGTCAGGCTATGCTGTTGGTGGACTTGTTTGTTTACGTGCCAGCACTTGCAGAGGCTCGGTGCATTTCAACAATTGAGCAAAATAGCAAATGGCCGGTTAGCTCAGTTGGTTAGAGTCTGGTGCTAATAACGCCAAGGTCATGGGTTCGATCCCCGTACTGGCTATGATGTGCATTTTGAGTGTCAAAATTCTGAGTCACATGCATGTGAATTGTCAAGGGTGCCACAGAATTAAAATTAGTGAAATGCCGAAATAGCTCAGTTGGGAGAGCGTTAGACTGAAGATCTAAAGGTCCCTGGTTCGGCATTTGTATTTGTTCTTTCTTCATGCTCTGGCTTCAAGGAAACTATCCACAGCTTTGTTTGTGGGCCTCAATGGTGTGTGCTACGCTGCTCCTCTGAAAGTAAGTAATTTCTTGCTTTTTCATCTGACATTTTGACATCAGTGTTACAGGAAAGTTTCTTGTCATTGTTTACATGACAGTAGGTTGTCGTAAGACAAGGCTGCATGAAGTGTGAACTGGAGTTTTCTTGGATCCATGAAAGAATTTGCTTTTGGAGAATGCAGGCATCGATCCCACTACCACACGCATGCAAAGCATTTGAGCTAATTCCCCAGCCGTTTGGAATTTCCGCAAGAAGCAACCTAGAGGGTCCAGTCTCGTCAGGCTATGCTGTTGGTGGACTTGTTTGTTTACGTGCCAGCACTTGCAGAGGCTCGGTGCATTGCCACAATTGAGCAAAATGGCAAATGGCTGGTTAGCTCAGTTGGTTAGAGTGTGGTGCTAATAACGCCAAGGTCATGGGTTCGATCCCCGTACTGGCTATGATGTACATTTTGAGTGTCAAAATTGTGAGTCACATGCATGTGAATTGTCAAGGGTGCCACAGAATTAAAATTAGTGAATTGCCGAAATAGCTCAGTTGGGAGAGCGTTAGACTGAAGATCTAAAGGTCCCTGGTTCGATCCCGGGTTTCGGCATTTGTATTTGTTCTTTCTTCATGCTCTGGCTTCAAGGAAACTATCCACAGCGTTGTTTGTGGGCCTCAATGGTGTGTGCTACGCTGCTCCTCTGAAAGTAAGTAATTTCTTGCTTTTTCATCTGACATTTTGACATCAGTGTTACAGGAAAGTTTCTTGTCATTGTTTACATGACAGTAGGTTGTCGTAAGACAAGGCTGCATGAAGTGTGAACTGGAGTTTTCTTGGATCCATGAAAGAATTTGCTTTTGGAGAATGCAGGCATCGATCCCACTACCTCACGCATGCAAAGCATTTGAGCTAATTCCCCAGCCGTTTGGAATTTCCGCAAGAAGCAACCTAGAGGGTCCAGTCTTGTCAGGCTATGCTGTTGGTGGACTTGTTTGTTTACGTGCCAGCACTTGCAGAGGCTCGGTGCATTTCAACAATTGAGCAAAATAGCAAATGGCCGGTTAGCTGAGTTGGTTAGAGTGTGGTGCTAATAATGCCAAGGTCATGGGTTCGATCCCCGTACTGGCTATGATGTACATTTTGAGTGTCAAAATTGTGAGTCACATGCATGTGAATTGTCAAGGGTGCCACAGAATTAAAATTAGTGAATTGCCGAAATAGCTCAGTTGGGAGAGCGTTAGACTGAAGATCTAAAGGTCCCTGTTTCGGCATTTGTATTTGTTCTTACTTCATGCTCTGGCTTCAAGGAAACTATCCACAGCTTTGTTTGTTGGCCTCAATGGTGTGTGCTACGCTGCTCCTCTGAAAGTAAGTAATTTCTTGCTTTTTCATCTGACATTTTGACATCAGTGTTACAGGAAAGTTTCTTGTCATTGTTTACATGACAGTAGGTTGTCGTAAGACAAGGCTGCATGAAGTGTGAACTGGAGTTTTCTTGGATCCATGAAAGAATTTGCTTTTGGAGAATGCAGGCATCGATCCCACTACCTCACGCATGCAAAGCATTTGAGCTAATTCCCCAGCCGTTTGGAATTTCCGCAAGAAGCAACCTAGAGGGTCCAGTCTTGTCAGGCTATGCTGTTGGTGGACTTGTTTGTTTACGTGCCAGCACTTGCAGAGGCTCGGTGCATTTCAACAATTGAGCAAAGTAGCAAATGGCCGGTTAGCTGAGTTGGTTAGAGTGTGGTGCTAATAACGCCAAGGTCATGGGTTCGATCCCCATATTGGCTATGATGTACATTTTGAGTGTCAAAATTGTGAGTCACATGCATGTGAATTGTCAAGGGTGCCACAGAATTAAAATTAGTGAATTGCCGAAATAGCTCAGTTGGGAGAGCGTTAGACTGAAGATCTAAAGGTCCCTGTTTCGGCATTTGTATTTGTTCTTTCTTCATGCTCTGGCTTCAAGGAAACTATCCACAGCTTTGTTTGTGGGCCTCAATGGTGTGTGCTACGCTGCTCCTCTGAAAGTAAGTAATTTCTTGCTTTTTCATCTGACATTTTGACATCAGTGTTACAGGAAAGTTGCTTGTCATTGTTACATGACAGTAGGTTGTCGTAAGACAAGGCTGCATGAAGTGTGAAGTGGGGCTTTCTTGGATCCACAAAAAAAAATGTTTTTGGGGATTGCGGGAATCGATCCCACTACCTATAGCATGCTAAGCAAACACAATACCAATTGATCAAATTCCCCAGCTGTTTGTAATTGCCACAAGGAGCAACCAAGAGTGTCCAGTCTTGTCAGGCTATGCTGTTGGTGGACTTGTTAGTTTGTGCTCCAGCACTTGCAGAGGCTCGGTGCATCTCAACAATTGTGCTCTGTAGCCAGCGGCCGGTTAGCTCAGTTGGTTAGAGTGTGTGATACGCTGCTCCTCTGAAAGTAAGTAATGTCTTTCTTTTTCATCTGACATTGTGACATCAGTGTTACATGAGAGTTTCTTGTCATTGTTACATGACAGTTTCTTGTCATTGTTTACATGACAGTAGGTTGTCGTAAGACAAGGCTGCATGAAGTGTGAACTGTAGTTTTCTTGGATCCATTAAAGAATTTGCTTTTGGAGAATGCAGGCATCGATCCCACTACCTCACGCATGCAAAGCATTTGAGCTAATTCCCCAGCCGTTTGGAATTTCCGCAAGAAGCAACCTAGAGGGTCCAGTCTTGTCAGGCTATGCTGTTGGTGGACTTGTTTGTTTACGTGCCAGCACTTGCAGAGGCTCGGTGCATTTCAACAATTGAGCAAAATAGCAAATGGCCGGTTAGCTGAGTTGGTTAGAGTGTGGTGCTAATAATGCCAAGGTCATGGGTTCGATCCCCGTACTGGCTATGATGTACATTTTGAGTGTCAAAATTGTGAGTCACATGCATGTGAATTGTCAAGGGTGCCACAGAATTAAAATTAGTGAATTGCCGAAATAGCTCAGTTGGGAGAGCGTTAGACTGAAGATCTAAAGGTCCCTGTTTCGGCATTTGTATTTGTTCTTACTTCATGCTCTGGCTTCAAGGAAACTATCCACAGCTTTGTTTGTTGGCCTCAATGGTGTGTGCTACGCTGCTCCTCTGAAAGTAAGTAATTTCTTGCTTTTTCATCTGACATTTTGACATCAGTGTTACAGGAAAGTTTCTTGTCATTGTTTACATGACAGTAGGTTGTCGTAAGACAAGGCTGCATGAAGTGTGAACTGGAGTTTTCTTGGATCCATGAAAGAATTTGCTTTTGGAGAATGCAGGCATCGATCCCACTACCTCACGCATGCAAAGCATTTGAGCTAATTCCCCAGCCGTTTGGAATTTCCGCAAGAAGCAACCTAGAGGGTCCAGTCTTGTCAGGCTATGCTGTTGGTGGACTTGTTTGTTTACGTGCCAGCACTTGCAGAGGCTCGGTGCATTTCAACAATTGAGCAAAGTAGCAAATGGCCGGTTAGCTGAGTTGGTTAGAGTGTGGTGCTAATAACGCCAAGGTCATGGGTTCGATCCCCATATTGGCTATGATGTACATTTTGAGTGTCAAAATTGTGAGTCACATGCATGTGAATTGTCAAGGGTGCCACAGAATTAAAATTAGTGAATTGCCGAAATAGCTCAGTTGGGAGAGCGTTAGACTGAAGATCTAAAGGTCCCTGTTTCGGCATTTGTATTTGTTCTTTCTTCATGCTCTGGCTTCAAGGAAACTATCCACAGCTTTGTTTGTGGGCCTCAATGGTGTGTGCTACGCTGCTCCTCTGAAAGTAAGTAATTTCTTGCTTTTTCATCTGACATTTTGACATCAGTGTTACAGGAAAGTTGCTTGTCATTGTTACATGACAGTAGGTTGTCGTAAGACAAGGCTGCATGAAGTGTGAAGTGGGGCTTTCTTGGATCCACAAAAAAAAATGTTTTTGGGGATTGCGGGAATCGATCCCACTACCTATAGCATGCTAAGCAAACACAATACCAATTGATCAAATTCCCCAGCTGTTTGTAATTGCCACAAGGAGCAACCAAGAGTGTCCAGTCTTGTCAGGCTATGCTGTTGGTGGACTTGTTAGTTTGTGCTCCAGCACTTGCAGAGGCTCGGTGCATCTCAACAATTGTGCTCTGTAGCCAGCGGCCGGTTAGCTCAGTTGGTTAGAGTGTGTGATACGCTGCTCCTCTGAAAGTAAGTAATGTCTTTCTTTTTCATCTGACATTGTGACATCAGTGTTACATGAGAGTTTCTTGTCATTGTTACATGACAGTTTCTTGTCATTGTTTACATGACAGTAGGTTGTCGTAAGACAAGGCTGCATGAAGTGTGAACTGGAGTTTTCTTGGATCCATGAAAGAATTTGCTTTTGGAGAATGCAGGCATCGATCCCACTACCTCACGCATGCAAAGCATTTGAGCTAATTCCCCAGCCGTTTGGAATTTCCGCAAGAAGCAACCTAGAGGGTCCAGTCTCGTCAGGCTATGCTGTTGGTGGACTTGTTTGTTTACGTGCCAGCACTTGCAGAGGCTCGGTGCATTGCCACAATTGAGCAAAATAGCAAATGGCTGGTTAGCTCAGTTGGTTAGAGTGTGGTGCTAATAACGCCAAGGTCATGGGTTCGATCCCCGTACTGGCTATGATGTACGTTTTGAGTGTCAAAATTGTGAGTCACATGCATGTGAATTGTCAAGGGTGCCACAGAATTAAAATTAGTGAATTGCCGAAATAGCTCAGTTGGGAGAGTGTTAGACTGAAGATCTAAAGGTCCCTGGTTCGATCCCGGGTTTCGGCATTTGTATTTGTTCTTACTTCATGCTCTGGCTTCAAGGAAACTATCCACAGCTTTGTTTGTGGGCCTCAATGGTGTGTGCTACGCTGCTCCTCTGAAAGTAAGTAATTTCTTGCTTTTTCATCTGACATTTTGACATCAGTGTTACAGGAAAGTTTCTTGTCATTGTTTACATGACAGTAGGTTGTCGTAAGACAAGGCTGCATGAAGTGTGAACTGGAGTTTTCTTGGATCCATGAAAGAATTTGCTTTTGGAGAATGCAGGCATCGATCCCACTACCTCACGCATGCAAAGCATTTGAGCTAATTCCCCAGCCGTTTGGAATTTCCGCAAGAAGCAACCTAGAGGGTCCAGTCTTGTCAGGCTATGCTGTTGGTGGACTTGTTTGTTTACGTGCCAGCACTTGCAGAGGCTCGGTGCATTGCCACAATTGAGCAAAATGGCAAATGGCTGGTTAGCTCAGTTGGTTAGAGTGTGGTGCTAATAACGCCAAGGTCATGGGTTCGATCCCCGTACTGGCTATGATGTACATTTTGAGTGTCAAAATTGTGAGTCACATGCATGTGAATTGTCAAGGGTGCCACAGAATTAAAATTTGTGAATTGCCGAAATAGCTCAGTTGGGAGAGCGTTAGACTGAAGATCTAAAGGTCCCTGGTTCGATCCCGGGTTTCGGCATTTGTATTTGTTCTTTCTTCATGCTCTGGCTTCAAGGAAACTATCCACAGCGTTGTTTGTGGGCCTCAATGGTGTGTGCTACGCTGCTCCTCTGAAAGTAAGTAATTTCTTGCTTTTTCATCTGACATTTTGACATCAGTGTTACAGGAAAGTTTCTTGTCATTGTTTACATGACAGTAGGTTGTCGTAAGACAAGGCTGCATGAAGTGTGAACTGGAGTTTTCTTGGATCCATGAAAGAATTTGCTTTTGGAGAATGCAGGCATCGATCCCACTACCTCACGCATGCAAAGCATTTGAGCTAATTCCCCAGCCGTTTGGAATTTCCGCAAGAAGCAACCTAGAGGGTCCAGTCTTGTCAGGCTATGCTGTTGGTGGACTTGTTTGTTTACGTGCCAGCACTTGCAGAGGCTCGGTGCATTTCAACAATTGAGCAAAATAGCAAATGGCTGGTTAGCTGAGTTGGTTAGAGTGTGGTGCTAATAATGCCAAGGTCATGGGTTCGATCCCCGTACTGGCTATGATGTACATTTTGAGTGTCAAAATTGTGAGTCACATGCATGTGAATTGTCAAGGGTGCCACAGAATTAAAATGAGTGAATTGCCGAAATAGCTCAGTTGGGAGAGCGTTAGACTGAAGATCTAAAGGTCCCTGTTTCGGCATTTGTATTTGTTCTTACTTCATGCTCTGGCTTCAAGGAAACTATCCACAGCTTTGTTTGTGGGCCTCAATGGTGTGTGCTACGCTGCTCCTCTGAAAGTAAGTAATTTCTTGCTTTTTCATCTGACATTTTGACATCAGTGTTACAGGAAAGTTTCTTGTCATTGTTTACATGACAGTAGGTTGTCGTAAGACAAGGCTGCATGAAGTGTGAACTGGAGTTTTCTTGGATCCATGAAAGAATTTGCTTTTGGAGAATGCAGGCATCGATCCCACTACCTCACGCATGCAAAGCATTTGAGCTAATTCCCCAGCCGTTTGGAATTTCCGCAAGAAGCAACCTAGAGGGTCCAGTCTTGTCAGGCTATGCTGTTGGTGGACTTGTTTGTTTACGTGCCAGCACTTGCAGAGGCTCGGTGCATTTCAACAATTGAGCAAAGTAGCAAATGGCCGGTTAGCTGAGTTGGTTAGAGTGTGGTGCTAATAACGCCAAGGTCATGGGTTCGATCCCCATATTGGCTATGATGTACATTTTGAGTGTCAAAATTGTGAGTCACATGCATGTGAATTGTCAAGGGTGCCACAGAATTAAAATTAGTGAATTGCCGAAATAGCTCAGTTGGGAGAGCGTTAGACTGAAGATCTAAAGGTCCCTGTTTCGGCATTTGTATTTGTTCTTTCTTCATGCTCTGGCTTCAAGGAAACTATCCACAGCTTTGTTTGTGGGCCTCAATGGTGTGTGCTACGCTGCTCCTCTGAAAGTAAGTAATTTCTTGCTTTTTCATCTGACATTTTGACATCAGTGTTACAGGAAAGTTGCTTGTCATTGTTACATGACAGTAGGTTGTCGTAAGACAAGGCTGCATGAAGTGTGAAGTGGGGCTTTCTTGGATCCACAAAAAAAAATGTTTTTGGGGATTGCGGGAATCGATCCCACTACCTATAGCATGCTAAGCAAACACAATACCAATTGATCAAATTCCCCAGCTGTTTGTAATTGCCACAAGGAGCAACCAAGAGTGTCCAGTCTTGTCAGGCTATGCTGTTGGTGGACTTGTTAGTTTGTGCTCCAGCACTTGCAGAGGCTCGGTGCATCTCAACAATTGTGCTCTGTAGCCAGCGGCCGGTTAGCTCAGTTGGTTAGAGTGTGTGATACGCTGCTCCTCTGAAAGTAAGTAATGTCTTTCTTTTTCATCTGACATTGTGACATCAGTGTTACATGAGAGTTTCTTGTCATTGTTACATGACAGTTTCTTGTCATTGTTTACATGACAGTAGGTTGTCGTAAGACAAGGCTGCATGAAGTGTGAACTGTAGTTTTCTTGGATCCATTAAAGAATTTGCTTTTGGAGAATGCAGGCATCGATCCCACTACCTCACGCATGCAAAGCATTTGAGCTAATTCCCCAGCCGTTTGGAATTTCCGCAAGAAGCAACCTAGAGGGTCCAGTCTTGTCAGGCTATGCTGTTGGTGGACTTGTTTGTTTACGTGCCAGCACTTGCAGAGGCTCGGTGCATTTCAACAATTGAGCAAAATAGCAAATGGCCGGTTAGCTGAGTTGGTTAGAGTGTGGTGCTAATAATGCCAAGGTCATGGGTTCGATCCCCGTACTGGCTATGATGTACATTTTGAGTGTCAAAATTGTGAGTCACATGCATGTGAATTGTCAAGGGTGCCACAGAATTAAAATTAGTGAATTGCCGAAATAGCTCAGTTGGGAGAGCGTTAGACTGAAGATCTAAAGGTCCCTGTTTCGGCATTTGTATTTGTTCTTACTTCATGCTCTGGCTTCAAGGAAACTATCCACAGCTTTGTTTGTTGGCCTCAATGGTGTGTGCTACGCTGCTCCTCTGAAAGTAAGTAATTTCTTGCTTTTTCATCTGACATTTTGACATCAGTGTTACAGGAAAGTTTCTTGTCATTGTTTACATGACAGTAGGTTGTCGTAAGACAAGGCTGCATGAAGTGTGAACTGGAGTTTTCTTGGATCCATGAAAGAATTTGCTTTTGGAGAATGCAGGCATCGATCCCACTACCTCACGCATGCAAAGCATTTGAGCTAATTCCCCAGCCGTTTGGAATTTCCGCAAGAAGCAACCTAGAGGGTCCAGTCTTGTCAGGCTATGCTGTTGGTGGACTTGTTTGTTTACGTGCCAGCACTTGCAGAGGCTCGGTGCATTTCAACAATTGAGCAAAGTAGCAAATGGCCGGTTAGCTGAGTTGGTTAGAGTGTGGTGCTAATAACGCCAAGGTCATGGGTTCGATCCCCATATTGGCTATGATGTACATTTTGAGTGTCAAAATTGTGAGTCACATGCATGTGAATTGTCAAGGGTGCCACAGAATTAAAATTAGTGAATTGCCGAAATAGCTCAGTTGGGAGAGCGTTAGACTGAAGATCTAAAGGTCCCTGTTTCGGCATTTGTATTTGTTCTTTCTTCATGCTCTGGCTTCAAGGAAACTATCCACAGCTTTGTTTGTGGGCCTCAATGGTGTGTGCTACGCTGCTCCTCTGAAAGTAAGTAATTTCTTGCTTTTTCATCTGACATTTTGACATCAGTGTTACAGGAAAGTTGCTTGTCATTGTTACATGACAGTAGGTTGTCGTAAGACAAGGCTGCATGAAGTGTGAAGTGGGGCTTTCTTGGATCCACAAAAAAAAATGTTTTTGGGGATTGCGGGAATCGATCCCACTACCTATAGCATGCTAAGCAAACACAATACCAATTGATCAAATTCCCCAGCTGTTTGTAATTGCCACAAGGAGCAACCAAGAGTGTCCAGTCTTGTCAGGCTATGCTGTTGGTGGACTTGTTAGTTTGTGCTCCAGCACTTGCAGAGGCTCGGTGCATCTCAACAATTGTGCTCTGTAGCCAGCGGCCGGTTAGCTCAGTTGGTTAGAGTGTGTGATACGCTGCTCCTCTGAAAGTAAGTAATGTCTTTCTTTTTCATCTGACATTGTGACATCAGTGTTACATGAGAGTTTCTTGTCATTGTTACATGACAGTTTCTTGTCATTGTTTACATGACAGTAGGTTGTCGTAAGACAAGGCTGCATGAAGTGTGAACTGGAGTTTTCTTGGATCCATGAAAGAATTTGCTTTTGGAGAATGCAGGCATCGATCCCACTACCTCACGCATGCAAAGCATTTGAGCTAATTCCCCAGCCGTTTGGAATTTCCGCAAGAAGCAACCTAGAGGGTCCAGTCTTGTCAGGCTATGCTGTTGGTGGACTTGTTTGTTTACGTGCCAGCACTTGCAGAGGCTCGGTGCATTTCAACAATTGAACAAAATAGCAAATGGCCGGTTAGCTGAGTTGGTTAGAGTGTGGTGCTAATAACGCCAAGGTCATGGGTTCGATCCCCATATTGGCTATGATGTACATTTTGAGTGTCAAAATTGTGAGTCACATGCATGTGAATTGTCAAGGGTGCCACAGAATTAAAATTAGTGAATTGCCGAAATAGCTCAGTTGGGAGAGCGTTAGACTGAAGATCTAAAGGTCCCTGTTTCGGCATTTGTATTTGTTCTTTCTTCATGCTCTGGCTTCAAGGAAACTATCCACAGCTTTGTTTGTGGGCCTCAATGGTGTGTGCTACGCTGCTCCTCTGAAAGTAAGTAATTTCTTGCTTTTTCATCTGACATTTTGACATCAGTGTTACAGGAAAGTTTCTTGTCATTGTTTACATGACAGTAGGTTGTCGTAAGACAAGGCTGCATGAAGTGTGAACTGGAGTTTTCTTGGATCCATGAAAGAATTTGCTTTTGGAGAATGCAGGCATCGATCCCACTACCTCACGCATGCAAAGCATTTGAGCTAATTCCCCAGACGTTTGGAATTTCCGCAAGAAGCAACCTAGAGGGTCCAGTCTCGTCAGGCTATGCTGTTGGTGGACTTGTTTGTTTACGTGCCAGCACTTGCAGAGGCTCGGTGCATTGCCACAATTGAGCAAAATAGCAAATGGCTGGTTAGCTCAGTTGGTTAGAGTGTGGTGCTAATAAAGCCAAGGTCATGGGTTCGATCCCCGTACTGGCTATGATGTACATTTTGAGTGTCAAAATTGTGAGTCACATGCATGTGAATTGTCAAGGGTGCCACAGAATTAAAATTAGTGAATTGCCGAAATAGCTCAGTTGGGAGAGCGTTAGACTGAAGATCTAAAGGTCCCTGGTTCGATCCCGGGTTTCGGCATTTGTATTTGTTCTTTCTTCATGCTCTGGCTTCAAGGAAACTATCCACAGCGTTGTTTGTGGGCCTCAATGGTGTGTGCTACGCTGCTCCTCTGAAAGTAAGTAATTTCTTGCTTTTTCATCTGACATTTTGACATCAGTGTTACAGGAAAGTTTCTTGTCATTGTTTACATGACAGTAGGTTGTCGTAAGACAAGGCTGCATGAAGTGTGAACTGGAGTTTTCTTGGATCCATGAAAGAATTTGCTTTTGGAGAATGCAGGCATCGATCCCACTACCTCACGCATGCAAAGCATTTGAGCTAATTCCCCAGCCGTTTGGAATTTCCGCAAGAAGCAACCTAGAGGGTCCAGTCTTGTCAGGCTATGCTGTTGGTGGACTTGTTTGTTTACGTGCCAGCACTTGCAGAGGCTCGGTGCATTTCAACAATTGAGCAAAGTAGCAAATGGCCGGTTAGCTGAGTTGGTTAGAGTGTGGTGCTAATAACGCCAATTTCATGGGTTCGATCCCCATATTGGCTATGATGTACATTTTGAGTGTCAAAATTGTGAGTCACATGCATGTGAATTGTCAAGGGTGCCACAGAATTAAAATTAGTGAATTGCCGAAATAGCTCAGTTGGGAGAGCGTTAGACTGAAGATCTAAAGGTCCCTGTTTCGGCATTTGTATTTGTTCTTTCTTCATGCTCTGGCTTCAAGGAAACTATCCACAGCTTTGTTTGTGGGCCTCAATGGTGTGTGCTACGCTGCTCCTCTGAAAGTAAGTAATTTCTTGCTTTTTCATCTGACATTTTGACATCAGTGTTACAGGAAAGTTGCTTGTCATTGTTACATGACAGTAGGTTGTCGTAAGACAAGGCTGCATGAAGTGTGAAGTGGGGCTTTCTTGGATCCACAAAAAAAAATGTTTTTGGGGATTGCGGGAATCGATCCCACTACCTATAGCATGCTAAGCAAACACAATACCAATTGATCAAATTCCCCAGCTGTTTGGAATTGCCACAAGGAGCAACCAAGAGTGTCCAGTCTTGTCAGGCTATGCTGTTGGTGGACTTGTTAGTTTGTGCTCCAGCACTTGCAGAGGCTCGGTGCATCTCAACAATTGTGCTCTGTAGCCAGCGGCCGGTTAGCTCAGTTGGTTAGAGTGTGTGATACGCTGCTCCTCTGAAAGTAAGTAATGTCTTTCTTTTTCATCTGACATTGTGACATCAGTGTTACATGAGAGTTTCTTGTCATTGTTACATGACAGTTTCTTGTCATTGTTTACATGACAGTAGGTTGTCGTAAGACAAGGCTGCATGAAGTGTGAACTGGAGTTTTCTTGGATCCATGAAAGAATTTGCTTTTGGAGAATGCAGGCATCGATCCCACTACCTCACGCATGCAAAGCATTTGAGCTAATTCCCCAGCCGTTTGGAATTTCCGCAAGAAGCAACCTAGAGGGTCCAGTCTCCTCAGGCTATGCTGTTGGTGGACTTGTTTGTTTACGTGCCAGCACTTGCAAAGGCTCGGTGCATTGCCACAATTGAGCAAAATAGCAAATGGCTGGTTAGCTCAGTTGGTTAGAGTGTGGTGCTAATAACGCCAAGGTCATGGGTTCGATCCCCGTACTGGCTATGATGTACATTTTGAGTGTCAAAATTGTGAGTCACATGCATGTGAATTGTCAAGGGTGCCACAGAATTAAAATTAGTGAATTGCCGAAATAGCTCAGTTGGGAGAGCGTTAGACTGAAGATCTAAAGGTCCCTGGTTCGATCCCGGGTTTCGGCATTTGTATTTGTTCTTACTTCATGCTCTGGCTTCAAGGAAACTATCCACAGCTTTGTTTGTGGGCCTCAATGGTGTGTGCTACGCTGCTCCTCTGAAAGTAAGTAATTTCTTGCTTTTTCATCTGACATTTTGACATCAGTGTTACAGGAAAGTTTCTTGTCATTGTTTACATGACAGTAGGTTGTCGTAAGACAAGGCTGCATGAAGTGTGAACTGGAGTTTTCTTGGATCCATGAAAGAATTTGCTTTTGGAGAATGCAGGCATCGATCCCACTACCTCACGCATGCAAAGCATTTGAGCTAATTCCCCAGCCGTTTGGAATTTCCGCAAGAAGCAACCTAGAGGGTCCAGTCTTGTCAGGCTATGCTGTTGGTGGACTTGTTTGTTTACGTGCCAGCACTTGCAGAGGCTCGGTGCATTTCAAAAATTGAACAAAATAGCAAATGGCCGGTTAGCTGAGTTGGTTAGAGTGTGGTGCTAATAACGCCAAGGTCATGGGTTCGATCCCCATATTGGCTATGATGTACATTTTGAGTGTCAAAATTGTGAGTCACATGCATGTGAATTGTCAAGGGTGCCACAGAATTAAAATTAGTGAATTGCCGAAATAGCTCAGTTGGGAGAGCGTTAGACTGAAGATCTAAAGGTCCCTCTTTCGGCTTTTGTATTTGTTCTTTCTTCATGCTCTGGCTTCAAGGAAACTATCCACAGCTTTGTTTGTGGGCCTCAATGGTGTGTGCTACGCTGCTCCTCTGAAAGTAAGTAATTTCTTGCTTTTTCATCTGACATTTTGACATCAGTGTTACAGGAAAGTTGCTTGTCATTGTTACATGACAGTTTCTTGTCATTGTTTACATGACAGTAGGTTGTCGTAAGACAAGGCTGCATGAAGTGTGAACTGGAGTTTTCTTGGATCCATGAAAGAATTTGCTTTTGGAGAATGCAGGCATCGATCCCACTACCTCACGCATGCAAAGCATTTGAGCTAATTCCCCAGCCGTTTGGAATTTCCGCAAGAAGCAACCTAGAGGGTCCAGTCTCGTCAGGCTATGCTGTTGGTGGACTTGTTTGTTTACGTGCCAGCACTTGCAGAGGCTCGGTGCATTGCCACAATTGAGCAAAATAGCAAATGGCCGGTTAGCTCAGTTGGTTAGAGTGTGGTGCTAATAACGCCAAGGTCATGGGTTCGATCCCCGTACTGGCTATGATGTACATTTTGAGTGTCAAAATTGTGAGTCACATGCATGTGAATTGTCAAGGGTGCCACAGAATTAAAATTAGTGAATTGCAGAAATAGCTCAGTTGGGAGAGCGTTAGACTGAAGATCTAAAGGTCCCTGGTTCGATCCCGGGTTTCGGCATTTGTATTTGTTCTTTCTTCATGCTCTGGCTTCAAGGAAACTATCCACAGCTTTGTTTGTGGGCCTCAATGGTGTGTGCTACGCTGCTCCTCTGAAAGTAAGTAATTTCTTGCTTTTTCATCTGACATTTTGACATCAGTGTTACAGGAAAGTTGCTTGTCATTGTTACATGACAGTAGGTTGTCGTAAGACAAGGCTGCATGAAGTGTGAAGTGGGGCTTTCTTGGATCCACAAAAAAAAATGTTTTTGGGGATTGCGGGAATCGATCCCACTACCTATAGCATGCTAAGCAAACACAATACCAATTGATCAAATTCCCCAGCTGTTTGTAATTGCCACAAGGAGCAACCAAGAGTGTCCAGTCTTGTCAGGCTATGCTGTTGGTGGACTTGTTAGTTTGTGCTCCAGCACTTGCAGAGGCTCGGTGCATCTCAACAATTGTGCTCTGTAGCCAGCGGCCGGTTAGCTCAGTTGGTTAGAGTGTGTGATACGCTGCTCCTCTGAAAGTAAGTAATGTCTTTCTTTTTCATCTGACATTGTGACATCAGTGTTACATGAGAGTTTCTTGTCATTGTTACATGACAGTTTCTTGTCATTGTTTACATGACAGTAGGTTGTCGTAAGACAAGGCTGCATGAAGTGTGAACTGGAGTTTTCTTGGATCCATGAAAGAATTTGCTTTTGGAGAATGCAGGCATCGATCCCACTACCTCACGCATGCAAAGCATTTGAGCTAATTCCCCAGCCGTTTGGAATTTCCGCAAGAAGCAACCTAGAGGGTCCAGTCTCGTCAGGCTATGCTGTTGGTGGACTTGTTTGTTTACGTGCCAGCACTTGCAGAGGCTCGGTGCATTGCCACAATTGAGCAAAATCGCAAATGGCTGGTTAGCTCAGTTGGTTAGAGTGTGGTGCTAATAACGCCAAGGTCATGGGTTCGATCCCTGTACTGGCGATGATGTAAGTTTTGAGTGTCAAAATTGTGAGTCACATGCATGTGAATTGTCAAGGGTGCCACAGAATTAAAATTAGTGAATTGCCGAAATAGCTCAGTTGGGAGAGCGTTAGACTGAAGATCTAAAGGTCCCTGGTTCGATCCCGGGTTTCGGCATTTGTATTTGTTCTTACTTCATGCTCTGGCTTCAAGGAAACTATCCACAGCTTTGTTTGTGGGCCTCAATGGTGTGTGCTACGCTGCTCCTCTGAAAGTAAGTAATTTCTTGCTTTTTCATCTGACATTTTGACATCAGTGTTACAGGAAAGTTTCTTGTCATTGTTTACATGACAGTAGGTTGTCGTAAGACAAGGCTGCATGAAGTGTGAACTGGAGTTTTCTTGGATCCATGAAAGAATTTGCTTTTGGAGAATGCAGGCATCGATCCCACTACCTCACGCATGCAAAGCATTTGAGCTAATTCCCCAGCCGTTTGGAATTTCCGCAAGAAGCAACCTAGAGGGTCCAGTCTTGTCAGGCTATGCTGTTGGTGGACTTGTTTGTTTACGTGCCAGCACTTGCAGAGGCTCGGTGCATTTCAACAATTGAGCAAAATAGCAAATGGCCGGTTAGCTGAGTTGGTTAGAGTGTGGTGCTAATAACGCCAAGGTCATGGGTTCGATCCCCATATTGGCTATGATGTACATTTTGAGTGTCAAAATTGTGAGTCACATGCATGTGAATTGTCAAGGGTGCCACAGAATTAAAATTAGTGAATTGCCGAAATAGCTCAGTTGGGAGAGCGTTAGACTGAAGATCTAAAGGTCCCTGTTTCGGCATTTGTATTTGTTCTTTCTTCATGCTGTGCTACGCTGCTCCTCTGAAAGTAAGTAATTTCTTGCTTTTTCATCTGACATTTTGACATCAGTGTTACAGGAAAGTTGCTTGTCATTGTTACATGACAGTAGGTTGTCGTAAGACAAGGCTGCATGAAGTGTGAAGTGGGGCTTTCTTGGATGCACAAAAAAAAATGTTTTTGGGGATTGCGGGAATCGATCCCACTACCTATAGCATGCTAAGCAAACACAATACCAATTGATCAAATTCCCCAGCTGTTTGGAATTGCCACAAGGAGCAACCAAGAGTGTCCAGTCTTGTCAGGCTATGCTGTTGGTGGACTTGTTAGTTTGTGCTCCAGCACTTGCAGAGGCTCGGTGCATCTCAACAATTGTGCTCTGTAGCCAGCGGCCGGTTAGCTCAGTTGGTTAGAGTGTGTGATACGCTGCTCCTCTGAAAGTAAGTAATGTCTTTCTTTTTCATCTGACATTGTGACATCAGTGTTACATGAGAGTTTCTTGTCATTGTTACATGACAGTTTCTTGTCATTGTTTACATGACTGTAGGTTGTCGTAAGACAAGGCTGCATGAAGTGTGAACTGGAGTTTTCTTGGATCCATGAAAGAATTTGCTTTTGGAGAATGCAGGCATCGATCCCACTACCTCACGCATGCAAAGCATTTGAGCTAATTCCCCAGCCGTTTGGAATTTCCGCAAGAAGCAACCTAGAGGGTCCAGTCTTGTCAGGCTATGCTGTTGGTGCACTTGTTTGTTTAAGTTCCAGCACTTGCAGAGGCTCGGTGCATTTCAACAATTGAGCAAAATAGCAAATGGCCGGTTAGCTGAGTTGGTTAGAGTGTGGTGCTAATAACCCCAAGGTCATGGGTTCGATCCTCATATTGGCTATGATGTACATTTTGTGTGTCAAAATTGTGAGTCACATGCGTGTGAATTGTCAAGGGTGCCACAGAATTAAAATTATTGAATTTCCGAAATAGCTCAGTTGGGTGAGCGTTAGACTGAAGATCTAAAGGTCCCTGGTTCGATCCCGGGTTTCAGCATTTGTATTTGTTATTTCTTCATGCTCTGGCTTCAAGGAAACTATCCACAGCTTTGTTTGTGGGCCTCAATGGTGTGTGCTACGCTGCTCCTCTGAAAGTAAGTAATTTCTTGCTTTTTCATCTGACATTTTGACATCAGTGTTACAGGAAAGTTTCTTGTCATTGTTTACATGACAGTAGGTTGTCGTAAGACAAGGCTGCATGAAGTGTGAACTGTAGTTTTCTTGGATCCATGAAAGAATTTGCTTTTGGAGAATGCAGGCATCGATCCCACTACCTCACGCATGCAAAGCATTTGAGCTAATTCCCCAGCCGTTTGGAATTTCCGCAAGAAGCAACCTAGAGGGTCCAGTCTTGTCAGGCTATGCTGTTGGTGTACTTGTTTGTTTACGTGCCAGCACTTGCAGAGGCTCGGTGCATTTCAACAATTGAGCAAAATAGCAAATGGCCGGTTAGCTGAGTTGGTTAGAGTGTGGTGCTAATAATGCCAAGGTCATGGGTTCGATCCCCATATTGGCTATGATGTACATTTTGAGTGTCAAAATTGTGAGTCACATGCATGTGAATTGTCAAGGGTGCCACAGAATTAAAATTAGTGAATTGCTGAAATAGCTCAGTTGGGAGAGCGTTAGACTGAAGATCTAAAGGTCCCTGGTTCGATCCTGGGTTTTGGCATCTGTATTTGTTCTTTCTTCATGATCTGGCTTCAAGGAAACTATCCACAGGTTTGTTTGTGGGCCTCAATGGTGTGTGCTACGCTGCTCCTCTGAAAGTAAGTAATTTCTTGCTTTTTCATCTGACATTTTGACATCAGTGTTACAGGAAAGTTTCTTGTCATTGTTTACATGACAGTAGGTTGTCGTAAGACAAGGCTGCATGAAGTGTGAACTGTAGTTTTCTTGGATCCATGAAAGAATTTGCTTTTGGAGAATGCAGGCATCGATCCCACTACCTCACGCATGCAAAGCATTTGAGCTAATTCCCCAGCCGTTTGGAATTTCCGCAAGAAGCAACCTAGAGGGTCCAGTCTTGTCAGGCTATGCTGTTGGTGGACTTGTTTGTTTACGTGCCAGCACTTGCAGAGGCTCGGTGCATTTCAACAATTGAGCAAAATAACAAATGGCCGGTTAGCTGAGTTGGTTAGAGTGTGGTGCTAATAATGCCAAGGTCATGGGTTCGATCCCCATATTGGCTATGATGTACATTTTGAGTGTCAAAATTGTGAGTCACATGCATGTGAATTGTCAAGGGTGCCACAGAATTAAAATTAGTGAATTGCTGAAATAGCTCAGTTGGGAGAGCGTTAGACTGAAGATCTAAAGGTCCCTGGTTCGATCCCGGGTTTCGGCATCTGTATTTGTTCTTTCTTCATGATCTGGCTTCAAGGAAACTATCCACAGGTTTGTTTGTGGGCCTCAATGGTGTGTGCTACGCTGCTCCTCTGAAAGTAAGTAATTTCTTGCTTTTTCATCTGACATTTTGACATCAGTGTTACAGGAAAGTTTCTTGTCATTGTTTACATGACAGTAGGTTGTCGTAAGACAAGGCTGCATGAAGTGTGAACTGTAGTTTTCTTGGATCCATGAAAGAATTTGCTTTTGGAGAATGCAGGCATCGATCCCACTACCTCACGCATGCAAAGCATTTGAGCTAATTCCCCAGCCGTTTGGAATTTCCGCAAGAAGCAACCTAGAAGGTCCAGTCTTGTCAGGCTATGCTGTTGGTGGACTTGTTTGTTTACGTGCCAGCACTTGCAGAGGCTCGGTGCATTTCAACAATTGAGCAAAATAGCAAATGGCCAGTTAGCTGAGTTGGTTAGAGTGTGGTGCTAATAACGCCAAGGTCATGGGTTCGATCCCCATATTGGCTATGATGTACATTTTGAGTGTCAAAATTGTGAGTCACATGCATGTGAATTGTCAAGGGTGCCACAGAATTAAAATTAGTGAATTGCCGAAATAGCTCAGTTGGGAGAGCGTTAGACTGAAGATCTAAAGGTCCCTGTTTCGGCATTTGTATTTGTTATTTCTTCATGCTCTGGCTTCAAGGAAACTATCCACAGCTTTGTTTGTGGGCCTCAATGGTGTGTGCTACGCTGCTCCTCTGAAAGTAAGTAATTTCTTGCTTTTTCATCTGACATTTTGACATCAGTGTTACAGGAAAGTTTCTTGTCATTGTTTACATGACAGTAGGTTGTCGTAAGACAAGGCTGCATGAAGTGTGAACTGTAGTTTTCTTGGATCCATGAAAGAATTTGCTTTTGGAGAATGCAGGCATCGATCCCACTACCTCACGCATGCAAAGCATTTGAGCTAATTCCCCAGCCGTTTGGAATTTCCGCAAGAAGCAACCTAGAGGGTCCAGTCTTGTCAGGCTATGCTGTTGGTGTACTTGTTTGTTTACGTGCCAGCACTTGCAGAGGCTCGGTGCATTTCAACAATTGAGCAAAATAGCAAATGGCCGGTTAGCTGAGTTGGTTAGAGTGTGGTGCTAATAATGCCAAGGTCATGGGTTCGATCCCCATATTGGCTATGATGTACATTTTGAGTGTCAAAATTGTGAGTCACATGCATGTGAATTGTCAAGGGTGCCACAGAATTAAAATTAGTGAATTGCTGAAATAGCTCAGTTGGGAGAGCGTTAGACTGAAGATCTAAAGGTCCCTGGTTCGATCCCGGGTTTTGGCATCTGTATTTGTTCTTTCTTCATGATCTGGCTTCAAGGAAACTATCCACAGGTTTGTTTGTGGGCCTCAATGGTGTGTGCTACGCTGCTCCTCTGAAAGTAAGTAATTTCTTGCTTTTTCATCTGACATTTTGACATCAGTGTTACAGGAAAGTTTCTTGTCATTGTTTACATGACAGTAGGTTGTCGTAAGACAAGGCTGCATGAAGTGTGAACTGTAGTTTTCTTGGATCCATGAAAGAATTTGCTTTTGGAGAATGCAGGCATCGATCCCACTACCTCACGCATGCAAAGCATTTGAGCTAATTCCCCAGCCGTTTGGAATTTCCGCAAGAAGCAACCTAGAGGGTCCAGTCTTGTCAGGCTATGCTGTTGGTGTACTTGTTTGTTTACGTGCCAGCACTTGCAGAGGCTCGGTGCATTTCAACAATTGAGCAAAATAGCAAATGGCCGGTTAGCTGAGTTGGTTAGAGTGTGGTGCTAATAATGCCAAGGTCATGGGTTCGATCCCCATATTGGCTATGATGTACATTTTGAGTGTCAAAATTGTGAGTCACATGCATGTGAATTGTCAAGGGTGCCACAGAATTAAAATTAGTGAATTGCCGAAATAGCTCAGTTGGGAGAGCGTTAGACTGAAGATCTAAAGGTCCCTGTTTCGGCATTTGTATTTGTTCTTTCTTCATGCTCTGGCTTCAAGGAAACTATCCACAGCTTTGTTTGTGGGCCTCAATGGTGTGTGCTACGCTGCTCCTCTGAAAGTAAGTAATTTCTTGCTTTTTCATCTGACATTTTGACATCAGTGTTACAGGAAAGTTGCTTGTCATTGTTACATGACAGTAGGTTGTCGTAAGACAAGGCTGCATGAAGTGTGAACTGGGGCTTTCTTGGATCCTCAAAAAAAAATGATTTTGGGGATTGCGGGAATCGATCCCACTACCTATAGCATGCTATGCAAACACAATACCAATTGATCAAATTCCCCAGCTGTTTGTAATTGCCACAAGGAGCAACCAAGAGTGTCCAGTCTTGTCAGGCTATGCTGTTGGTGGACTTGTTAGTTTGTGCTCCAGCACTTGCAGAGGCTCGGTGCATCTCAACAATTGTGCTCTGTAGCCAGCGGCCGGTTAGCTCAGTTGGTTAGAGTGTGTGATACGCTGCTCCTCTGAAAGTAAGTAATGTCTTTCTTTTTCATCTGACATTGTGACATCAGTGTTACATGAGAGTTTCTTGTCATTGTTACATGACAGTTTCTTGTCATTGTTTACATGACAGTAGGTTGTCGTAAGACAAGGCTGCATGAAGTGTGAACTGGAGTTTTCTTGGATCCATGAAAGAATTTGCTTTTGGAGAATGCAGGCATCGATCCCACTACCTCACGCATGCAAAGCATTTGAGCTAATTCCCCAGCCGTTTGGAATTTCCGCAAGAAGCAACCTAGAGGGTCCAGTCTCGTCAGGCTATGCTGTTGGTGGACTTGTTTGTTTACGTGCCAGCACTTGCAGAGGCTCGGTGCATTGCCACAATTGAGCAAAATCGCAAATGGCTGGTTAGCTCAGTTGGTTAGAGTGTGGTGCTAATAACGCCAAGGTCATGGGTTCGATCCCCGTACTGGCTATGATGTAAGTTTTGAGTGTCAAAATTGTGAGTCACATGCATGTGAATTGTCAAGGGTGCCACAGAATTAAAATTAGTGAATTGCCGAAATAGCTCAGTTGGGAGAGCGTTAGACTGAAGATCTAAAGGTCCCTGGTTCGATCCCGGGTTTCGGCATTTGTATTTGTTCTTACTTCATGCTCTGGCTTCAAGGAAACTATCCACAGCTTTGTTTGTGGGCCTCAATGGTGTGTGCTACGCTGCTCCTCTCAAAGTAAGTAATTTCTTGCTTTTTCATCTGACATTTTGACATCAGTGTTACAGGAAAGTTTCTTGTCATTGTTTACATGACAGTAGGTTGTCGTAAGACAAGGCTGCATGAAGTGTGAACTGGAGTTTTCTTGGATCCATGAAAGAATTTGCTTTTGGAGAATGCAGGCATCGATCCCACTACCTCACGCATGCAAAGCATTTGAGCTAATTCCCCAGCCGTTTGGAATTTCCGCAAGAAGCAACCTAGAGGGTCCAGTCTTGTCAGGCTATGCTGTTGGTGGACTTGTTTGTTTACGTGCCAGCACTTGCAGAGGCTCGGTGCATTTCAACAATTGAGCAAAATTGCAAATGGCCGGTTAGCTGAGTTGGTTAGAGTGTGGTGCTAATAACGCCAAGGTCATGGGTTCGATCCCCATATTGGCTATGATGTACATTTTGAGTGTCAAAATTGTGAGTCACATGCATGTGAATTGTCAAGGGTGCCACAGAATTAAAATTAGTGAATTGCCGAAATAGCTCAGTTGGGAGAGCGTTAGACTGAAGATCTAAAGGTCCCTGTTTCGGCATTTGTATTTGTTCTTTCTTCATGCTGTGCTACGCTGCTCCTCTGAAAGTAAGTAATTTCTTGCTTTTTCATCTGACATTTTGACATCAGTGTTACAGGAAAGTTGCTTGTCATTGTTACATGACAGTAGGTTGTCGTAAGACAAGGCTGCATGAAGTGTGAAGTGGGGCTTTCTTGGATGCACAAAAAAAAATGTTTTTGGGGATTGCGGGAATCGATCCCACTACCTATAGCATGCTAAGCAAACACAATACCAATTGATCAAATTCCCCAGCTGTTTGGAATTGCCACAAGGAGCAACCAAGAGTGTCCAGTCTTGTCAGGCTATGCTGTTGGTGGACTTGTTAGTTTGTGCTCCAGCACTTGCAGAGGCTCGGTGCATCTCAACAATTGTGCTCTGTAGCCAGCGGCCGGTTAGCTCAGTTGGTTAGAGTGTGTGATACGCTGCTCCTCTGAAAGTAAGTAATGTCTTTCTTTTTCATCTGACATTGTGACATCAGTGTTACATGAGAGTTTCTTGTCATTGTTACATGACAGTTTCTTGTCATTGTTTACATGACTGTAGGTTGTCGTAAGACAAGGCTGCATGAAGTGTGAACTGGAGTTTTCTTGGATCCATGAAAGAATTTGCTTTTGGAGAATGCAGGCATCGATCCCACTACCTCACGCATGCAAAGCATTTGAGCTAATTCCCCAGCCGTTTGGAATTTCCGCAAGAAGCAACCTAGAGGGTCCAGTCTTGTCAGGCTATGCTGTTGGTGCACTTGTTTGTTTAAGTTCCAGCACTTGCAGAGGCTCGGTGCATTTCAACAATTGAGCAAAATAGCAAATGGCCGGTTAGCTGAGTTGGTTAGAGTGTGGTGCTAATAACCCCAAGGTCATGGGTTCGATCCTCATATTGGCTATGATGTACATTTTGTGTGTCAAAATTGTGAGTCACATGCGTGTGAATTGTCAAGGGTGCCACAGAATTAAAATTAGTGAATTTCCGAAATAGCTCAGTTGGGTGAGCGTTAGACTGAAGATCTAAAGGTCCCTGGTTCGATCCCGGGTTTCAGCATTTGTATTTGTTATTTCTTCATGCTCTGGCTTCAAGGAAACTATCCACAGCTTTGTTTGTGGGCCTCAATGGTGTGTGCTACGCTGCTCCTCTGAAAGTAAGTAATTTCTTGCTTTTTCATCTGACATTTTGACATCAGTGTTACAGGAAAGTTTCTTGTCATTGTTTACATGACAGTAGGTTGTCGTAAGACAAGGCTGCATGAAGTGTGAACTGTAGTTTTCTTGGATCCATGAAAGAATTTGCTTTTGGAGAATGCAGGCATCGATCCCACTACCTCACGCATGCAAAGCATTTGAGCTAATTCCCCAGCCGTTTGGAATTTCCGCAAGAAGCAACCTAGAGGGTCCAGTCTTGTCAGGCTATGCTGTTGGTGTACTTGTTTGTTTACGTGCCAGCACTTGCAGAGGCTCGGTGCATTTCAACAATTGAGCAAAATAGCAAATGGCCGGTTAGCTGAGTTGGTTAGAGTGTGGTGCTAATAATGCCAAGGTCATGGGTTCGATCCCCATATTGGCTATGATGTACATTTTGAGTGTCAAAATTGTGAGTCACATGCATGTGAATTGTCAAGGGTGCCACAGAATTAAAATTAGTGAATTGCTGAAATAGCTCAGTTGGGAGAGCGTTAGACTGAAGATCTAAAGGTCCCTGGTTCGATCCCGGGTTTTGGCATCTGTATTTGTTCTTTCTTCATGATCTGGCTTCAAGGAAACTATCCACAGGTTTGTTTGTGGGCCTCAATGGTGTGTGCTACGCTGCTCCTCTGAAAGTAAGTAATTTCTTGCTTTTTCATCTGACATTTTGACATCAGTGTTACAGGAAAGTTTCTTGTCATTGTTTACATGACAGTAGGTTGTCGTAAGACAAGGCTGCATGAAGTGTGAACTGTAGTTTTCTTGGATCCATGAAAGAATTTGCTTTTGGAGAATGCAGGCATCGATCCCACTACCTCACGCATGCAAAGCATTTGAGCTAATTCCCCAGCCGTTTGGAATTTCCGCAAGAAGCAACCTAGAGGGTCCAGTCTTGTCAGGCTATGCTGTTGGTGTACTTGTTTGTTTACGTGCCAGCACTTGCAGAGGCTCGGTGCATTTCAACAATTGAGCAAAATAGCAAATGGCCGGTTAGCTGAGTTGGTTAGAGTGTGGTGCTAATAATGCCAAGGTCATGGGTTCGATCCCCATATTGGCTATGATGTACATTTTGAGTGTCAAAATTGTGAGTCACATGCATGTGAATTGTCAAGGGTGCCACAGAATTAAAATTAGTGAATTGCTGAAATAGCTCAGTTGGGAGAGCGTTAGACTGAAGATCTAAAGGTCCCTGGTTCGATCCCGGGTTTCGGCATCTCTATTTGTTCTTTCTTCATGATCTGGCTTCAAGGAAACTATCCACAGGTTTGTTTGTGGGCCTCAATGGTGTGTGCTACGCTGCTCCTCTGAAAGTAAGTAATTTCTTGCTTTTTCATCTGACATTTTGACATCAGTGTTACAGGAAAGTTTCTTGTCATTGTTTACATGACAGTAGGTTGTCGTAAGACAAGGCTGCATGAAGTGTGAACTGTAGTTTTCTTGGATCCATGAAAGAATTTGCTTTTGGAGAATGCAGGCATCGATCCCACTACCTCACGCATGCAAAGCATTTGAGCTAATTCCCCAGCCGTTTGGAATTTCCGCAAGAAGCAACCTAGAAGGTCCAGTCTTGTCAGGCTATGCTGTTGGTGGACTTGTTTGTTTACGTGCCAGCACTTGCAGAGGCTCGGTGCATTTCAACAATTGAGCAAAATAGCAAATGGCCAGTTAGCTGAGTTGGTTAGAGTGTGGTGCTAATAACGCCAAGGTCATGGGTTCGATCCCCATATTGGCTATGATGTACATTTTGAGTGTCAAAATTGTGAGTCACATGCATGTGAATTGTCAAGGGTGCCACAGAATTAAAATTAGTGAATTGCCGAAATAGCTCAGTTGGGAGAGCGTTAGACTGAAGATCTAAAGGTCCCTGTTTCGGCATTTGTATTTGTTATTTCTTCATGCTCTGGCTTCAAGGAAACTATCCACAGCTTTGTTTGTGGGCCTCAATGGTGTGTGCTACGCTGCTCCTCTGAAAGTAAGTAATTTCTTGCTTTTTCATCTGACATTTTGACATCAGTGTTACAGGAAAGTTTCTTGTCATTGTTTACATGACAGTAGGTTGTCGTAAGACAAGGCTGCATGAAGTGTGAACTGTAGTTTTCTTGGATCCATGAAAGAATTTGCTTTTGGAGAATGCAGGCATCGATCCCACTACCTCACGCATGCAAAGCATTTGAGCTAATTCCCCAGCCGTTTGGAATTTCCGCAAGAAGCAACCTAGAGGGTCCAGTCTTGTCAGGCTATGCTGTTGGTGTACTTGTTTGTTTACGTGCCAGCACTTGCAGAGGCTCGGTGCATTTCAACAATTGAGCAAAATAGCAAATGGCCGGTTAGCTGAGTTGGTTAGAGTGTGGTGCTAATAATGCCAAGGTCATGGGTTCGATCCCCATATTGGCTATGATGTACATTTTGAGTGTCAAAATTGTGAGTCACATGCATGTGAATTGTCAAGGGTGCCACAGAATTAAAATTAGTGAATTGCTGAAATAGCTCAGTTGGGAGAGCGTTAGACTGAAGATCTAAAGGTCCCTGGTTCGATCCCGGGTTTTGGCATCTGTATTTGTTCTTTCTTCATGATCTGGCTTCAAGGAAACTATCCACAGGTTTGTTTGTGGGCCTCAATGGTGTGTGCTACGCTGCTCCTCTGAAAGTAAGTAATTTCTTGCTTTTTCATCTGACATTTTGACATCAGTGTTACAGGAAAGTTTCTTGTCATTGTTTACATGACAGTAGGTTGTCGTAAGACAAGGCTGCATGAAGTGTGAACTGTAGTTTTCTTGGATCCATGAAAGAATTTGCTTTTGGAGAATGCAGGCATCGATCCCACTACCTCACGCATGCAAAGCATTTGAGCTAATTCCCCAGCCGTTTGGAATTTCCGCAAGAAGCAACCTAGAGGGTCCAGTCTTGTCAGGCTATGCTGTTGGTGTACTTGTTTGTTTACGTGCCAGCACTTGCAGAGGCTCGGTGCATTTCAACAATTGAGCAAAATAGCAAATGGCCGGTTAGCTGAGTTGGTTAGAGTGTGGTGCTAATAATGCCAAGGTCATGGGTTCGATCCCAATATTGGCTATGATGTACATTTTGAGTGTCAAAATTGTGAGTCACATGCATGTGAATTGTCAAGGGTGCCACAGAATTAAAATTAGTGAATTGCCGAAATAGCTCAGTTGGGAGAGCGTTAGACTGAAGATCTAAAGGTCCCTGTTTCGGCATTTGTATTTGTTCTTTCTTCATGCTCTGGCTTCAAGGAAACTATCCACAGCTTTGTTTGTGGGCCTCAATGGTGTGTGCTACGCTGCTCCTCTGAAAGTAAGTAATTTCTTGCTTTTTCATCTGACATTTTGACATCAGTGTTACAGGAAAGTTGCTTGTCATTGTTACATGACAGTAGGTTGTCGTAAGACAAGGCTGCATGAAGTGTGAACTGGGGCTTTCTTGGATCCTCAAAAAAAAATGATTTTGGGGATTGCGGGAATCGATCCCACTACCTATAGCATGCTATGCAAACACAATACCAATTGATCAAATTCCCCAGCTGTTTGTAATTGCCACAAGGAGCAACCAAGAGTGTCCAGTCTTGTCAGGCTATGCTGTTGGTGGACTTGTTAGTTTGTGCTCCAGCACTTGCAGAGGCTCGGTGCATCTCAACAATTGTGCTCTGTAGCCAGCGGCCGGTTAGCTCAGTTGGTTAGAGTGTGTGATACGCTGCTCCTCTGAAAGTAAGTCATGTCTTTCTTTTTCATCTGACATTGTGACATCAGTGTTACATGAGAGTTTCTTGTCATTGTTACATGACAGTTTCTTGTCATTGTTGACATGACAGTAGGTTGTCGTAAGACAAGGCTGCATGAAGTGTGAACTGGAGTTTTCTTGGATCCATGAAAGAATTTGCTTTTGGAGAATGCAGGCATCGATCCCACTACCTCACGCATGCAAAGCATTTGAGCTAATTCCCCAGCCGTTTGGAATTTCCGCAAGAAGCAACCTAGAGGGTCCAGTCTTGTCAGGCTATGCTGTTGGTGGACTTGTTTGTTTACGTGCCAGCACTTGCAGAGGCTCGGTGCATTTCAACAATTGAGCAAAATAGCAAATGGCCGGTTAGCTGAGTTGGTTAGAGTGTGTTGCTAAAAACTCCAAGGTCATGGGTTCGATCCCCATATTGGCTATGATGTACATTTTGAGTGACAAAATTGTGAGTCACATGCATGTGAATTGTCAAGGGTGCCACAGAATTAAAATTAGTGAATTGCCGAAATAGCTCAGTTGGGAGAGCGTTAGACTGAAGATCTAAAGGTCCCTGGTTCGTTCCCGGGTTTCGGCATTTGTAATTGTTCTGGCTTCAAGGAAAGTATCCACAGCTTTGTTTGTGGGCCTCAATGGTGTGTGCTACGCTGCTCCTCTGTAAGTAATTTCTTGCTTTTTCATCTGACATTTTGACATCAGTGTTACAGGAAAGTTGCTTGTCATCGTTACATGACTGTAGGTTGTTGTAAGACAAGGCTGCATGAAGTGTGAACTGGAGCTTTCTTGGATCCACAAAAAAAATTGTTTTTGTGGAATGCGGGCATCGATCCCACTACCTATAGCATGCTAAGCAAACACAATACCAATTGATCAAATTCCCCAGCTGTTTGGAATTGCCACAAGGAGCAACCAAGAGTGTCCATTTTTGTCTGGCTATGCTGTTGGTGGACTTGTTAGTTTGCGCTCCAGCACTTCCAGAGGCTCGGTGTATCTCAAAAATTGCACGCAATAGCTAGTGGCATGTTAGCTCAGTTTGTTAGAGTGTGGTGCTAATAACGCCAAGGTCATGGGTTCGATCCCTGTACTGACTATGATGTACATTTTGAGTGTCAAAATTGTGAGTCACATGCTTGTGAATTGTAAAGGGTGCCACAGAATTAAGTTTGGTGAATTGCCGAAATAGCTCATTTGGGAGAGCATTAGACTGAAGATCTAAAGGTCCCTGGTTAGATCTGGGGTTTTGGCATTTGTATTTGTTCTTTCTTTATGCTCTGGCTTCAAGGAAACTATACACAGCTTTGTTTGTGGGCCTCAATGGTGTGTGCTACGCTGCTCCTCTGAAAGTAAGTAATTTCTTGCTTTTTCATCTGACATTTTGACATCAGTGTTACAGGAAAGTTTCTTGTCATTGTTTACATGACAGTAGGTTGTCGTAAGACAAGGCTGCATGAAGTGTGAACTGGAGTTTTCTTGGATCCATGAAAGAATTTGCTTTTGGAGAATGCAGGCATCGATCCCACTACCTCACGCATGCAAAGCATTTGAGCTAATTCCCCAGCCGTTTGGAATTTCCGCAAGAAGCAACCTAGAGGGTCCAGTCTTGTCAGGCTATGCTGTTGGTGGACTTGTTTGTTTACGTGCCAGCACTTGCAGAGGCTCGGTGCATTTCAACAATTGAGCAAAATAGCAAATGGCCGGTTAGCTGAGTTGGTTAGAGTGTGGTGCTAATAACGCCAAGGTCATGGGTTCGATCCCCATATTGGCTATGATGTACATTTTGAGTGTCAAAATTGTGAGTCACATGCATGTGAATTGTCAAGGGTGCCACAGAATTAAAATTAGTGAATTGCAGAAATAGCTCAGTTGGGAGAGCGTTAGACTGAAGATCTAAAGGTCCCTGTTTCGGCATTTGTATTTGTTCTTTCTTCATGCTGTGCTACGCTGCTCCTCTGAAAGTAAGTAATTTCTTGCTTTTTCATCTGACATTTTGACATCAGTGTTACAGGAAAGTTGCTTGTCATTGTTACATGACAGTAGGTTGTCGTAAGACAAGGCTGCATGAAGTGTGAAGTGGGGCTTTCTTGGATGCACAAAAAAAAATGTTTTTGGGGATTGCGGGAATCGATCCCACTACCTATAGCATGCTAAGCAAACACAATACCAATTGATCAAATTCCCCAGCTGTTTGGAATTGCCACAAGGAGCAACCAAGAGTGTCCAGTCTTGTCAGGCTATGCTGTTGGTGGACTTGTTAGTTTGTGCTCCAGCACTTGCAGAGGCTCGGTGCATCTCAACAATTGTGCTCTGTAGCCAGCGGCCGGTTAGCTCAGTTGGTTAGAGTGTGTGATACGCTGCTCCTCTGAAAGTAAGTAATGTCTTTCTTTTTCATCTGACATTGTGACATCAGTGTTACATGAGAGTTTCTTGTCATTGTTACATGACAGTTTCTTGTCATTGTTTACATGACTGTAGGTTGTCGTAAGACAAGGCTGCATGAAGTGTGAACTGGAGTTTTCTTGGATCCATGAAAGAATTTGCTTTTGGAGAATGCAGGCATCGATCCCACTACCTCACGCATGCAAAGCATTTGAGCTAATTCCCCAGCCGTTTGGAATTTCCGCAAGAAGCAACCTAGAGGGTCCAGTCTTGTCAGGCTATGCTGTTGGTGTACTTGTTTGTTTACGTGCCAGCACTTGCAGAGGCTCGGTGCATTTCAACAATTGAGCAAAATAGCAAATGGCCGGTTAGCTGAGTTGGTTAGAGTGTGGTGCTAAAAACGCCAAGGTCATGGGTTCGATCCCCATATTGGCTATGATGTACATTTTGAGTGTCAAAATTGTGAGTCACATGCATGTGAATTGTCAAGGGTGCCACAGAATTAAAATTAGTGAATTGCCGAAATAGCTCAGTTGGGAGAGCGTTAGACTGAAGATCTAAAGGTCCCTGGTTCGTTCCCGGGTTTCGGCATTTGTAATTGTTCTGGCTTCAAGGAAAGTATCCACAGCTTTGTTTGTGGGCCTCAATGGTGTGTGCTACGCTGCTCCTCTGTAAGTAATTTCTTGCTTTTTCATCTGACATTTTGACATCAGTGTTACAGGAAAGTTGCTTGTCATCGTTACATGACTGTAGGTTGTTGTAAGACAAGGCTGCATGAAGTGTGAACTGGAGCTTTCTTGGATCCACAAAAAAAATTGTTTTTGTGGAATGCGGGCATCGATCCCACTACCTATAGCATGCTAAGCAAACACAATACCAATTGATCAAATTCCCCAGCTGTTTGGAATTGCCACAAGGAGCAACCAAGAGTGTCCATTTTTGTCTGGCTATGCTGTTGGTGGACTTGTTAGTTTGCGCTCCAGCACTTCCAGAGGCTCGGTGTATCTCAAAAATTGCACGCAATAGCTAGTGGCATGTTAGCTCAGTTTGTTAGAGTGTGGTGCTAATAACCCCAAGGTCATGGGTTCGATCCTCATATTGGCTATGATGTACATTTTGAGTGTCAAAATTGTGAGTCACATGCGTGTGAATTGTCAAGGGTGCCACAGAATTAAAATTAGTGAATTGCCGAAATAGCTCAGTTGGGAGAGCGTTAGACTGAAGATCTAAAGGTCCCTGGTTCGATCCCGGGTTTCGGCATTTGTATTTGTTATTTCTTCATGCTCTGGCTTCAAGGAAACTATCCACAGCTTTGTTTGTGGGCCTCAATGGTGTGTGCTACGCTGCTCCTCTGAAAGTAAGTAATTTCTTGCTTTTTCATCTGACATTTTGACATCAGTGTTATAGGAAAGTTGCTTGTCATTGTTACATGACAGTAGGTTGTCGTAAGACAAGGCTGCATGAAGTGTGAACTGGGGCTTTCTTGGATCCTCAAAAAAAAATGATTTTGGGGATTGCGGGAATCGATCCCACTACCTATAGCATGCTAAGCAAACACAATACCAATTGATCAAATTCCCCAGCTGTTTGGAATTGCCACAAGGAGCAACCAAGAGTGTCCATTTTTGTCTGGCTATGCTGTTGGTGGACTTGTTAGTTTGCGCTCCAGCACTTCCAGAGGCGCGGTGTATCTCAACAATTGTGCTCTGTAGCCAGCGGCCGGTTAGCTCAGTTGGTTAGAGTGTGTGATACGCTGCTCCTCTGAAAGTAAGTCATGTCTTTCTTTTTCATCTGACATTGTGACATCAGTGTTACATGAGAGTTTCTTGTCATTGTTACATGACAGTTTCTTGTCATTGTTGACATGACAGTAGGTTGTCGTAAGACAAGGCTGCATGAAGTGTGAACTGTAGTTTTCTTGGATCCATTAAAGAATTTGCTTTTGGAGAATGCAGGCATCGATCCCACTACCTCACGCATGCAAAGCATTTGAGCTAATTCCCCAGCCGTTTGGAATTTCCGCAAGAAGCAACCTAGAGGGTCCAGTCTTGTCAGGCTATGCTGTTGGTGTACTTGTTTGTTTACGTGCCAGCACTTGCAGAGGCTCGGTGCATTTCAACAATTGAGCAAAATAGCAAATGGCCGGTTAGCTGAGTTGGTTAGAGTGTGGTGCTAATAATGCCAAGGTCATGGGTTCGATCCCCATATTGGCTATGATGTACATTTTGAGTGTCAAAATTGTGAGTCACATGCATGTGAATTGTCAAGGGTGCCACAGAATTAAAATTAGTGAATTGCTGAAATAGCTCAGTTGGGAGAGTGTTAGACTGAAGATCTAAAGGTCTCTGGTTCGATCCCGGGTTTCGGCATCTGTATTTGTTCGTTCTTCATGATCTGGCTTCAAGGAAACTATCCACAGCTTTGTTTGTGGGCCTCAATGGTGTGTGCTACGCTGCTCCTCTGAAAGTAAGTAATTTCTTGCTTTTTCATCTGACATTTTGACATAAGTGTTACAGGAAAGTTTCTTGTCATTGTTTACATGACAGTAGGTTGTCGTAAGACAAGGCTGCATGAAGTGTGAACTGTAGTTTTCTTGGATCCATTAAAGAATTTGCTTTTGGAGAATGCAGGCATCGATCCCACTACCTCACGCATGCAAAGCATTTGAGCTAATTCCCCAGCCGTTTGGAATTTCCGCAAGAAGCAACCTAGAAGGTCCAGTCTTGTCAGGCTATGCTGTTGGTGGACTTGTTTGTTTACGTGCCAGCACTTGCAGAGGCTCGGTGCATTTCAACAATTGAGCAAAATAGCAAATGGCCAGTTAGCTGAGTTGGTTAGAGTGTGCTGCTAATAACTCCAAGGTCATGGGTTCGATCCCCATATTGGCTATGATGTACATTTTGAGTGTCAAAATTGTGAGTCACATGCATGTGAATTGTCAAGGGTGCCACAGAATTAAAATTAGTGAATTGCCGAAATAGCTCAGTTGGGAGAGCGTTAGACTGAAGATCTAAAGGTCCCTGTTTCGGCATTTGTATTTGTTCTTTCTTCATGCTCTGGCTTCAAGGAAACTATCCACAGCTTTGTTTGTGGGCCTCAATGGTGTGTGCTACGCTGCTCCTCTGAAAGTAAGTAATTTCTTGCTTTTTCATCTGACATTTTGACATCAGTGTTACAGGAAAGTTGCTTGTCATTGTTACATGACAGTAGGTTGTCGTAAGACAAGGCTGCATGAAGTGTGAAGTGGGGCTTTCTTGGATCCACAAAAAAAAATGTTTTTGGGGATTGCGGGAATCGATCCCACTACCTATAGCATGCTAAGCAAACACAATACCAATTGATCAAATTCCCCAGCTGTTTGTAATTGCCACAAGGAGCAACCAAGAGTGTCCAGTCTTGTCAGGCTATGCTGTTGGTGGACTTGTTAGTTTGTGCTCCAGCACTTGCAGAGGCTCGGTGCATCTCAACAATTGTGCTCTGTAGCCAGCGGCCGGTTAGCTCAGTTGGTTAGAGTGTGTGATACGCTGCTCCTCTGAAAGTAAGTCATGTCTTTCTTTTTCATCTGACATTGTGACATCAGTGTTACATGAGAGTTTCTTGTCATTGTTACATGACAGTTTCTTGTCATTGTTGACATGACAGTAGGTTGTCGTAAGACAAGGCTGCATGAAGTGTGAACTGTAGTTTTCTTGGATCCATTAAAGAATTTGCTTTTGGAGAATGCAGGCATCGATCCCACTACCTCACGCATGCAAAGCATTTGAGCTAATTCCCCAGCCGTTTGGAATTTCCGCAAGAAGCAACCTAGAGGGTCCAGTCTTGTCAGGCTATGCTGTTGGTGGACATGTTTGTTTACGTGCCAGCACTTGCAGAGGCTCGGTGCATTTCAACAATTGAGCAAAATAGCAAATGGCCGGTTAGCTGAGTTGGTTAGAGTGTGGTGCTAAAAACGCCAAGGTCATGGGTTCGATCCCCATATTGGCTATGATGTACATTTTGAGTGTCAAAATTGTGAGTCACATGCATGTGAATTGTCAAGGGTGCCACAGAATTAAAATTAGTGAATTGCCGAAATAGCTCAGTTGGGAGAGCGTTAGACTGAAGATCTAAAGGTCCCTGGTTCGTTCCCGGGTTTCGGCATTTGTAATTGTTCTGGCTTCAAGGAAAGTATCCACAGCTTTGTTTGTGGGCCTCAATGGTGTGTGCTACGCTGCTCCTCTGAACGTAAGTAATGTCTTGCTTTTTCATCTGACATTTTGACATCAGTGTTACAGGAAAGTTGCTTGTCATCGTTACATGACTGTAGGTTGTTGTAAGACAAGGCTGCATGAAGTGTGAACTGGAGCTTTCTTGGATCCACAATAAAAATTGTTTTTGTGGAATGCGGGCATCGATCCCACTACCTATAGCATGCTAAGCAAACACAATACCAATTGATCAAATTCCCCAGCTGTTTGTAATTGCCACAAGGAGCAACCAAGAGTGTCCAGTCTTGTCAGGCTATGCTGTTGGTGGACTTGTTAGTTTGCGCTCCAGCACTTCCAGAGGCTCGGTGTATCTCAAAAATTGCACGCAATAGCTAGTGGCAGGTTAGCTCAGTTTGTTAGAGTGTGGTGCTAATAACGCCAAGGTCATGGGTTCGATCCCTGTACTGACTATGATGTACATTTTGAGTGTCAAAATTGTGAGTCACATGCTTGTGAATTGTAAAGGGTGCCACAGAATTAAGTTTGGTGAATTGCCGAAATAGCTCATTTGGGAGAGCATTAGACTGAAGATCTAAAGGTCCCTGGTTAGATCTGGGGTTTTGGCATTTGTATTTGTTCTTTCTTTATGCTCTGGCTTCAAGGAAACTATACACAGCTTTGTTTGTGGGCCTCAATGGTGTGTGCTACGCTGCTCCTCTGAACGTAAGTAATGTCTTGCTTTTTCATCTGACATTTTGACATCAGTGTTACAGGAAAGTTGCTTGTCATCGTTACATGACTGTAGGTTGTTGTAAGACAAGGCTGCATGAAGTGTGAACTGGAGCTTTCTTGGATCCACAATAAAAATTGTTTTTGTGGAATGCCGGCATCGATCCTACTACCTATAGCATGCTAAGCAAACACAATACCAATTGATCAAATTCCCCAGCTGTTTGTAATTGCCACAAGGAGCAACCAAGAGTGTCCATTCTTGTCAGGCTATGCTGTTGGTGGACTTGTTAGTTTGCACTCCAGCACTTCCAGAGGCTCGGTGTATCTCAAAAATTGCACGCAATAGCTAGTGGCAGGTTAGCTCAGTTTGTTAGAGTGTGGTGCTAATAACGCCAAGGTCATGGGTTCGATCCCTGTACTGACTATGATGTACATTTTGAGTGTCAAAATTGCTCCAGCACTTGCAGAGGCTCGGTGCATCTCAACAATTGTGCTCTGTAGCCAGCGGCCGGTAAGCTCAGTTGGTTAGAGTGTGTGATACGCTGCTCTCTGAAAGTAAGTAATGAATGTCTTTCTTTTTCATCTGACATTGTGACATCAGTGTTACATGAGAGTTTATTGTCATTGTTACATGACAGTTTCTTGTCATTGTTTAAAAATAAAGAGCTGTCAAGTCATGGCGAAAGAACTGGGGAACGATGAACCTGTGGTGTCCTTTTTGAACTTGCCAGCATATATTACGGATGATGAAATATATGAGAAATTACAAGGATGGAAAGTGAACGCGACAACACCAATCAAGAGGAGGATGTGGCCAGTAACGGACATTGTGGACGGGACGAGATTTTGTAAGGTGAAGTTTACGGACAGCGTGCAATCATTGCCTTACTCAACAAAGTTCAATACTGTCGAAGGATTTGAATATTTCCGAGTGATCCACGATAACCAAGTTAAGGTATGTAGACTATGTATTCAACCGGGACACATACTTAAAGAATGTCCAGAATTTATATGTCATAAATGTGGTGAACAAGGGCATTATGCCAGGGAATGTTCGAACATCGGTGATATATGTAGAAGGTGTGACAGACCTAAGGACAGATATAAATGTAAGAAGGGGAGTGATGTCTTATTTCTTATTTCATTACTGAAGAAGATGAGGGGAGTGTGGCTATGGAGAGAGAATTAGAGAGTGATATGGAAAGTGTGTCGCAGGTGATTCCAGAGACAGCTATAGATGTGCTTGGAGAGTATGCAATTCCTTCTGGCAGTACTCGAGACGCAGTCTTGGTCTCTGCTGCTGACAAGGTGGAGCAGCAGCACAGGATTGGTGAATTAGACACACAGGTAGAGATGGTGCAAGGTACTTCTCAGGTGCCTGAACCAGCTTTAAGCCTGTGTGAAAATGACACCAAGGAGAGGGCTGGGTCCACTGGAGTTGACGGCACGGTTAAAGCGCATTTTACAAAAAGCTTGAATGTTGCTCCCCTCATAAGTCCAAGTCATGAGTCGGACGAAGAAATAGAGAGTGAGGATTTTCAGCTGTTTGCTAGAAATAAGAGATCATTGACGAAAGCTTGGGAGGTGATGGGATCTGGTAAAAAGAAAAAGTCTATTTTGAAATGACATGTTTGTCTTTGACTATATTTCTGCATACATTAACAATGATTAAAGTTGCATCACTAAATGGGAACAGTCTGAGAAATATGAACCAATTGGAGCAGGTTTTGGTGTCTGTGAAAGCTGACGTGGTGTTTTCAAGAGACTAATTGGACAGACTCCAAAATGTTGGAGATTAAGAGCAAATGGTCTGAGCTAATGTTTTGTAGTCACGGAAGTGAAAAAACATGTGGAGTAGCTATTTTGGTAAAAAATGATGTGGTTCAAAATGTCAAGCAGGTATATACAGATAATCAGGGCAGACTTATTGTTATTGAGTTTGAAGTGCAAAATGTCATTTTTCGTCTAATTAATGTTTATGCTTCGAATATTGAATCGGAAAGGAGAGATATATTTAATAACCTAAGATCACTGTGTTCAGAAAATTGTATACTGGTAGGAGATTTTAACGTGAAGTGTATTAGAATGGATGTCTCGAGATGTGATAGTTTCAAACATGATTCGTCTAGAAATGCTTTATGGGAATTAATGAAAAATGAGAATCTTGTAGATATATGGAGGGCTGAACATTTAAATAGAAGAGTGTTTTCGAGAAGGCAGGTGGTGTTAAATGAACTAAAACAATGCAGAATTGATTTATGTTTAGTAAAAGAAGATGTGATACAGCAGGTTCAGAAGATGTCATATAACTTTACAGCATACAGTGATCATGCAGTAATGTCATTTCAGATAGGAGAATGTGTGTTTATGGTGGGAGGAAGTGAAAGTTAAAGCAAAAAACAGGAGTATTAGGTACTTTAAAAATCGTAACCGTGTAGATAAGGTGAAAGAAAAAATGCTTAGAAATAGGATGTTACGTGAACTTGAAAAGGCCGATGCTGATCCAGACTATGATGTTGAGAACTATTTGAAAATCCATGCAGAGCTAGGGTTTTATGAAAAAAAGAAATGTTTAGGTGCTATTGTTAGGAGTAAGGCACAGTATGCCTTGGAGGGAGAGAAATGTACTTCCTTTTTTCTGAGTCTTGAAAAACGAAAGCAATTTAAGAGTTATATTTTAGAATTGGAAAATGAAAAAGGTGTAAAGGTAAATGATTTTGTTGATATCGTAGATTCAGTTGAATCCTTTTACAGAAATCTTTATAAAAAGAATGATGTGGACAAAGTGTGTGTTGCAAAAGTGTTGGAGAAAATCAGTGCCAAAGTATCTCAGGCAGATAGAAGGATGTGTGATGAAGAGATTTCAATTATAGAAATCAAGGAAGCAATTGAGAACACTCAAGGAAATAAAAGTCCAGGTTTGGATGGTTTAACAAATGAATTCTATAAAGATTTTGTGGATACTTTGGCACCCATTTTATTGAAGGTTTTTCAGTATATGGAAGAGAATAAGGAAATCCCTGAGTCTATGTCAATTGGTATGTTAACCATCTTATTTAAAAATAGAGGCAGTAGGTTAAAGTTAGAAAATTATAGGCCTATTAGTCTTCTAAATTCAGATTATAAAATACTGACTCAAGTTTTAGCTAATAGGATGAAAAAGGTGATTGGACGTATTATTACATCAACACAAGCCTACTGAATACCTGGAAGAGATGTTGCAGATGTAATTTGTACAATTAGAGATGTTGTTAAGCAAATGAAAAATGAAGGTGGTATAGTTTTAAGTTTAGATTTTAAGAAAGCTTTTGATAAAGTGGAACATAGTTTTCTGCTACAGACTTTGGAGAGGTTTGGTTTTGGGCCAAAATTTGTATCTTGGATTAACTTGTTGTATAGTGGAGCAAAAAGTTGTGTTAAATGTAACGGAGTGTTAACAGATACTTTCCCTATAGAGAGGTAAGTAAGGCAGGGTTGTCCTTTGTCAGCTCAGTGTTTCTACGGAACCTTTAGCTGTTTTAATACTTGGAGACAAAGAGGTGAGGGGTGTTGGAATCCCAGGTGGTGGTGTCAGTGTTATACATCAGTACACTGATGACACTACTTTTACTGTGAAGGATGTAGGTAGCATTGAAAGCATTATGAAAATCATAGATATCTACTGTAAGGCATCGGGGGCTGAAGTTAATATAGAGAAGACGGAAATTATGTTTTTGGGGGATATCAATGCAAATAAGTGTGAGATTCCATTTAAGGTAGCTAAGGATTTTATGAAGGTGCTCGGAGTAAATATTGGTGTAAAGGAGAAAGAGGCAAGGGATATAACTTGGACGGGGATCCTCAATAAAATCAAGCTAACTTTGAATTTCTGGAAAAATAGAAAATTAAAGTTAAAAGGTAAAGTAATTGTAGTAAATGCTTTGGTATCATCTAAACTTGTGTATATTTTGGGAGTTCTAGACATGCCAGAGTGGGTTATAAATGAATTGAATAATGTGGTGTCTAATTTTATATGGGATGGTAAAGGTGTTAGAATTGCGCAGAAAACATTGATAGCGGACTATGATGATGGAGGTTTAAAACTTTTGACATTAAAAGAAAAGCTATTAGGATAAAAACAGTAAAGAAATATTTATATGACAGTTTAGATTATGGCTGGAAACATTTTTTCAAAGTCTATTTAGATGAGAGTGGTGGATGTGAAGATAATGGTTTGTTGATGGGTCTTAAAAGGAAAATGTGTGAAAAGGTACCAGATTTTTATAAAGAAGTGCTAAATGCATGGGCAGAGTTGTTGCCTAATGTGTATTATGAGTGTGGGCATATTGACCTAATTATGAATCATCCTGTTTTTCTAAATGAGAAAATTAAGTACGAAGAAAAGGTGTTATATAGTGAAGTATTCATGAGTGCAGGTCTTAGACAGATAAAAGATTACACATATGAGGTAATTCCAGGTTTTTTTCCTGAAGAAGCTATTTTTGACACCATCCATGAATGGGATGTAGAGGTGGGTAGGGGAACAGTGAAGAATATGTACGAGAAGATAAAAGAAAGTATACCAAACACATGGGTGGATTTAATAAATAGTGAAGTTGTTAGAGAAGATTTATTTGTCTTTCCTAATTTATTTATTGGTAACAGTAAGGAGAAGGCTCAGTTATCTAGTATCCCGGTGAAACAATTCTATAAAATAATGGTAGAGAAAAATGTGAAAAGGCCAGCTGCGGAGAAAGTTTGGAAAGGAATTTTTCCAACTTTGGACGTAAAAAAGACATGGAAAACTTTAAATGTAAAATATAATAGAATGGAATGTGAAAGTAACGATTTTAAAATAAGGCATAATCGTATATATACAAAGGTGGTGTTACATCAAATCAATAGGGAAATAAAAAGAGAATGTGATCTATGTGGTGAGTTACTGGAAAATGTAATACATTTGTTTGTGGAATGTTAAAAGTTAAAATATTTATTTTGTAAGGTAAAGGGAATGATACATAGAAACTGGAAGGGTGATATTTTGAAAAAATATGTGTGGAATGAATTGGTGTTATTTGGCGTGGCTGGTAAATGTGAGGGTGTTAATGTTGTTTTGTTAAATGTTTCTTTGAGTTTTGTGAGGTATGCTATTTTTTGTAGGAGGAATTATGCTTTTTTTGAGGGGAAGAGGGTAAGGGTGTGGGATATTTTTGTAGTATTGTTTAAGAAGCATATAGATATGTTTCATTGTTATGGAAGGGAATGTTTTGATGAAGCTTTTGTGGAGGGGAGTGGGTTGATTTCAAGGGTGGATGGTGGAAGAATTACTTCCACCATCTTATAAATTGTGTACAGACTCCACAAGAAGGTTTTAGTTTGATTCATCAATACGCAGATGATACCACTATAACAGTTAGAGATGAGGGAAGTGTAAAAAGGGTGATGGAGTGTTTTAAAGTATATGAATCTAGGCAGTGCATTCAGCATTTGTTTTTAGGCTAGGAGACTGTCAATGTCTGTAGTCCATTAGGGCCCTGTAAAATCCCCTTCAATGTTTTGAATGATTGCCCCCCCCCCCCAAAAAAAAACAACAAAAAAATTATATTCCCCCGTTTGTCCCTGCTTCTGCAGGTTTTCGCTCTCAAAAGTACACCTTTTTAATAGAAATATAACACGATTAGATGTTCTATGTCCACGACAACATTTAAAACCCTAGCAGGAAACCACTTTTGAGGTCTGGGAAAAACGGAAGACATATCGATTTTGGGGTGTAGTTACCCTTTTTTAGGCAAGTGTGCGCCAGGAAGAGACCTTTGTTTGGTTAAGCGGTGTTGCTGTAGCGCTCATGTGATTGCGGAGTTTGCAAAACAAATGGCCACTGGATTGATGCAAATACTCATGATATAATTCTGCCAGGCTGGCATAGGCTACTTTGCAGTTAACATTTGATTGAGAAGGTTTTTGTGGGAAGCCTTTCCTTCTCTACCTACCACAAGAAGGTTATCATTAGCCTCATCGCTAACGGCTACACAAAGTGTAGACATGCGCGCGCTCCGCACGCATGCGCACGGAAACTGGGCAGTCCTGTGCAGTTTCTGAAAGTTGCGTGGAAATACGAATCACTGATGCATTTTGTTCATGTCTTATGATTCACTTGGGCAAATGAATGGATTTTCTAACAAGTTGAAGGGAATGATTTGATTTCCTCCTTAGCTCAAAGCATTTTGTAATGTTGTTGAATTTCGGTGTAATGTCTGTATTTCGTGATTCCGTGTGGGCGCGCTGTATTTTATAGGGCCCAGGTCCATGAAGTTGTCATAAGTATGAACCTAGGATATGCCCTCTTTCCCCCCCCCCACAATAGTGAAATATATGGTCTGGAAATGCAAGCAAGGTTTGAGCTTTTCAGTGTGTGTCACAAGGTGGACATTTCTCTGTCCCCCTAAGAGTAAGCGACACGTTGACTTTATATAGTGTACCAAGAGATTGCCTTTCGCTTACGGCCATACCAGCCTGAATACGCCCGATCTCGTCCGATCTCGGAAGCTAAGCAGGGTCGGGCCTGGTTAGTACTTGGATGGGAGACCGCCTGGGAATACCAGGTGCTGTAAGTGTTTTGCTCCAGCAGAGGGTTCTCTTGTGTCATGCGTGGAGCAACTCCCTTTTATTTATCACCCTAATAGTGTTGTGTCTTTTTATTGGACTAAATGCAGTTTGTTAGTGCCTGATCAAATCAAATAATGGACAATGCCTTTACCTCAAAATCTAGGCAGTGCATTCAGCATTTGTTTTTAGGCTAGGAGACTGTCAATGTCTGTAGTCCATTAGGGCCCTGTAAAATCCCCTTCAATGTTTTGAATGATTGCCCCCCCCCCCCCCCCCCAAAAAAAAAAAAAAATATATTCCCCCGTTTGTCCCTGCTTCTGCAGGTTTTCGCTCTCAAAAGTACACCTTTTTAATAGAAATATAACACGATTAGATGTTCTATGTCCACGACAACATTTAAAACCCTAGCAGGAAACCACTTTTGAGGTCTGGGAAAAACGGAAGACATATCGATTTTGGGGTGTAGTTACCCTTTTTTAGGCAAGTGTGCGCCAGGAAGAGACCTTTGTTTGGTTAAGCGGTGTTGCTGTAGCGCTCATGTGATTGCGGAGTTTGCAAAACAAATGGCCACTGGATTGATGCAAATACTCATGATATAATTCTGCCAGGCTGGCATAGGCTACTTTGCAGTTAACATTTGATTGAGAAGGTTTTTGTGGGAAGCCTTTCCTTCTCTACCTACCACAAGAAGGTTATCATTAGCCTCATCGCTAACGGCTACACAAAGTGTAGACATGCGCGCGCTCCGCACGCATGCGCACGGAAACTGGGCAGTCCTGTGCAGTTTCTGAAAGTTGCGTGGAAATACGAATCACTGATGCATTTTGTTCATGTCTTATGATTCACTTGGGCAAATGAATGGATTTTCTAACAAGTTGAAGGGAATGATTTGATTTCCTCCTTAGCTCAAAGCATTTTGTAATGTTGTTGAATTTCGGTGTAATGTCTGTATTTCGTGATTCCGTGTGGGCGCGCTGTATTTCATAGGGCCCAGGTCCATGAAGTTGTCATAAGTATGAACCTAGGATATGCCCTCTTTTTCCCCCCCACAATAGTGAAATATATGGTCTGGAAATGCAAGCAAGGTTTGAGCTTTTCAGTGTGTGTCACAAGGTGGACATTTCTCTGTCCCCCTAAGAGTAAGCGACACGTTGACTTTATATAGTGTACCAAGAGATTGCCTTTCGCTTACGGCCATACCAGCCTGAATACGCCCGATCTCGTCCGATCTCGGAAGCTAAGCAGGGTCGGGCCTGGTTAGTACTTGGATGGGAGACCGCCTGGGAATACCAGGTGCTGTAAGCGTTTTGCTCCAGCAGAGGGTTCTCTTGTGTCATGCGTGGAGCAACTCCCTTTTATTTATCACCCTAATAGTGTTGTGTCTTTTTATTGGACTAAATGCAGTTTGTTAGTGCCTGATCAAATCAAATAATGGACAATGCCTTTACCTCAAAATCTAGGCAGTGCATTCAGCATTTGTTTTTAGGCTAGGAGACTGTCAATGTCTGTAGTCCATTAGGGCCCTGTAAAATCCCCTTCAATGTTTTGAATGATTGCCCCCCCCCCCCCCCCCCAAAAAAAAAAAAAAAAAAAAAAATTATATTCCCCCGTTTGTCCCTGCTTCTGCAGGTTTTCGCTCTCAAAAGTACACATTTTTAATAGAAATATAACACGATTAGATGTTCTATGTCCACGACAACATTTAAAACCCTAGCAGGAAACCACTTTTGAGGTCTGGGAAAAACGGAAGACATATCGATTTTGGGGTGTAGTTACCCTTTTTTAGGCAAGTGTGCGCCAGGAAGAGACCTTTGTTTGGTTAAGCGGTGTTGCTGTAGCGCTCATGTGATTGCGGAGTTTGCAAAACAAATGGCCACTGGATCGATGCAAATACTCATGATATAATTCTGCCAGGCTGGCATAGGCTACTTTGCAGTTAACATTTGATTGAGAAGGTTTTTGTGGGAAGCCTTTCCTTCTCTACCTACCACAAGAAGGTTATCATTAGCCTCATCGCTAACGGCTACACAAAGTGTAGACATGCGCGCGCTCCGCACGCATGCGCACGGAAACTGGGCAGTCCTGTGCAGTTTCTGAAAGTTGCGTGGAAATACGAATCACTGATGCATTTTGTTCATGTCTTATGATTCACTTGGGCAAATGAATGGATTTTCTAACAAGTTGAAGGGAATGATTTGATTTCCTCCTTAGCTCAAAGCATTTTGTAATGTTGTTGAATTTCGGTGTAATGTCTGTATTTCGTGATTCCGTGTGGGCGCGCTGTATTTCATAGGGCCCAGGTCCATGAAGTTGTCATAAGTATGAACCTAGGATATGCCCTCTTTTTCCCCCCCACAATAGTGAAATATATGGTCTGGAAATGCAAGCAAGGTTTGAGCTTTTCAGTGTGTGTCACAAGGTGGACATTTCTCTGTCCCCCTAAGAGTAAGCGACACGTTGACTTTATATAGTGTACCAAGAGATTGCCTTTCGCTTACGGCCATACCAGCCTGAATACGCCCGATCTCGTCCGATCTCGGAAGCTAAGCAGGGTCGGGCCTGGTTAGTACTTGGATGGGAGACCGCCTGGGAATACCAGGTGCTGTAAGCGTTTTGCTCCAGCAGAGGGTTCTCTTGTGTCATGCGTGGAGCAACTCCCTTTTATTTATCACCCTAATAGTGTTGTGTCTTTTTATTGGACTAAATGCAGTTTGTTAGTGCCTGATCAAATCAAATAATGGACAATGCCTTTACCTCAAAATCTAGGCAGTGCATTCAGCATTTGTTTTTAGGCTAGGAGACTGTCAATGTCTGTAGTCCATTAGGGCCCTGTAAAATCCCCTTCAATGTTTTGAATGATTGCCCCCCCCCCCCCCCCCCAAAAAAAAAAAAAATTATATTCCCCCGTTTGTCCCTGCTTCTGCAGGTTTTCGCTCTCAAAAGTACACCTTTTTAATAGAAATATAACACGATTAGATGTTCTATGTCCACGACAACATTTAAAACCCTAGCAGGAAACCACTTTTGAGGTCTGGGAAAAACGGAAGACATATCGATTTTGGGGTGTAGTTACCCTTTTTTAGGCAAGTGTGCGCCAGGAAGAGACCTTTGTTTGGTTAAGCGGTGTTGCTGTAGCGCTCATGTGATTGCGGAGTTTGCAAAACAAATGGCCACTGGATTGATGCAAATACTCATGATATAATTCTGCCAGGCTGGCATAGGCTACTTTGCAGTTAACATTTGATTGAGAAGGTTTTTGTGGGAAGCCTTTCCTTCTCTACCTACCACAAGAAGGTTATCATTAGCCTCATCGCTAACGGCTACACAAAGTGTAGACATGCGCGCGCTCCGCACGCATGCGCACGGAAACTGGGCAGTCCTGTGCAGTTTCTGAAAGTTGCGTGGAAATACGAATCACTGATGCATTTTGTTCATGTCTTATGATTCACTTGGGCAAATGAATGGATTTTCTAACAAGTTGAAGGGAATGATTTGATTTCCTCCTTAGCTCAAAGCATTTTGTAATGTTGTTGAATTTCGGTGTAATGTCTGTATTTCGTGATTCCGTGTGGGCGCGCTGTATTTCATAGGGCCCAGGTCCATGAAGTTGTCATAAGTATGAACCTAGGATATGCCCTCTTTTTCCCCCCCACAATAGTGAAATATATGGTCTGGAAATGCAAGCAAGGTTTGAGCTTTTCAGTGTGTGTCACAAGGTGGACATTTCTCTGTCCCCCTAAGAGTAAGCGACACGTTGACTTTATATAGTGTACCAAGAGATTGCCTTTCGCTTACGGCCATACCAGCCTGAATACGCCCGATCTCGTCCGATCTCGGAAGCTAAGCAGGGTCGGGCCTGGTTAGTACTTGGATGGGAGACCGCCTGGGAATACCAGGTGCTGTAAGCGTTTTGCTCCAGCAGAGGGTTCTCTTGTGTCATGCGTGGAGCAACTCCCTTTTATTTATCACCCTAATAGTGTTGTGTCTTTTTATTGGACTAAATGCAGTTTGTTAGTGCCTGATCAAATCAAATAATGGACAATGCCTTTACCTCAAAATCTAGGCAGTGCATTCAGCATTTGTTTTTAGGCTAGGAGACTGTCAATGTCTGTAGTCCATTAGGGCCCTGTAAAATCCCCTTCAATGTTTTGAATGATTGCCCCCCCCCCCCCCCCCCCCAAAAAAAAAAAAAAAAAAATTTATATTCCCCCGTTTGTCCCTGCTTCTGCAGGTTTTCGCTCTCAAAAGTACACATTTTTAATAGAAATATAACACGATTAGATGTTCTATGTCCACGACAACATTTAAAACCCTAGCAGGAAACCACTTTTGAGGTCTGGGACAAACGGAAGACATATCGATTTTGGGGTGTGTGCGCCAGGAAGAGACCTTTGTTTGGTTAAGCGGTGTTGCTGTAGCGCTCATGTGATTGCGGAGTTTGCAAAACAAATGGCCACTGGATTGATGCAAATACTCATGATATAATTCTGCCAGGCTGGCATAGGCTACTTTGCAGTTAACATTTGATTGAGAAGGTTTTTGTGGGAAGCCTTTCCTTCTCTACCTACCACAAGAAGGTTATCATTAGCCTCATCGCTAACGGCTACACAAAGTGTAGACATGCGCGCGCTCCGCACGCATGCGCACGGAAACTGGGCAGTCCTGTGCAGTTTCTGAAAGTTGCGTGGAAATACGAATCACTGATGCATTTTGTTCATGTCTTATGATTCACTTGGGCAAATGAATGGATTTTCTAACAAGTTGAAGGGAATGATTTGATTTCCTCCTTAGCTCAAAGCATTTTGTAATGTTGTTGAATTTCGGTGTAATGTCTGTATTTCGTGATTCCGTGTGGGCGCGCTGTATTTCATAGGGCCCAGGTCCATGAAGTTGTCATAAGTATGAACCTAGGATATGCCCTCTTTTTCCCCCCCACAATAGTGAAATATATGGTCTGGAAATGCAAGCAAGGTTTGAGCTTTTCAGTGTGTGTCACAAGGTGGACATTTCTCTGTCCCCCTAAGAGTAAGCGACACGTTGACTTTATATAGTGTACCAAGAGATTGCCTTTCGCTTACGGCCATACCAGCCTGAATACGCCCGATCTCGTCCGATCTCGGAAGCTAAGCAGGGTCGGGCCTGGTTAGTACTTGGATGGGAGACCGCCTGGGAATACCAGGTGCTGTAAGCGTTTTGCTCCAGCAGAGGGTTCTCTTGTGTCATGCGTGGAGCAACTCCCTTTTATTTATCACCCTAATAGTGTTGTGTCTTTTTATTGGACTAAATGCAGTTTGTTAGTGCCTGATCAAATCAAATAATGGACAATGCCTTTACCTCAAAATCTAGGCAGTGCATTCAGCATTTGTTTTTAGGCTAGGAGACTGTCAATGTCTGTAGTCCATTAGGGCCCTGTAAAATCCCCTTCAATGTTTTGAATGATTGCCCCCCCCCCCCCCCAAAAAAAACAACAAAAAAATTATATTCCCCCGTTTGTCCCTGCTTCTGCAGGTTTTCGCTCTCAAAAGTACACATTTTTAATAGAAATATAACACGATTAGATGTTCTATGTCCACGACAACATTTAAAACCCTAGCAGGAAACCACTTTTGAGGTCTGGGAAAAACGGAAGACATATCGATTTTGGGGTGTGTGCGCCAGGAAGAGACCTTTGTTTGGTTAAGCGGTGTTGCTGTAGCGCTCATGTGATTGCGGAGTTTGCAAAACAAATGGCCACTGGATTGATGCAAATACTCATGATATAATTCTGCCAGGCTGGCATAGGCTACTTTGCAGTTAACATTTGATTGAGAAGGTTTTTGTGGGAAGCCTTTCCTTCTCTACCTACCACAAGAAGGTTATCATTAGCCTCATCGCTAACGGCTACACAAAGTGTAGACATGCGCGCGCTCCGCACGCATGCGCACGGAAACTGGGCAGTCCTGTGCAGTTTCTGAAAGTTGCGTGGAAATACGAATCACTGATGCATTTTGTTCATGTCTTATGATTCACTTGGGCAAATGAATGGATTTTCTAACAAGTTGAAGGGAATGATTTGATTTCCTCCTTAGCTCAAAGCATTTTGTAATGTTGTTGAATTTCGGTGTAATGTCTGTATTTCGTGATTCCGTGTGGGCGCGCTGTATTTCATAGGGCCCAGGTCCATGAAGTTGTCATAAGTATGAACCTAGGATATGCCCTCTTTTTCCCCCCCACAATAGTGAAATATATGGTCTGGAAATGCAAGCAAGGTTTGAGCTTTTCAGTGTGTGTCACAAGGTGGACATTTCTCTGTCCCCCTAAGAGTAAGCGACACGTTGACTTTATATAGTGTACCAAGAGATTGCCTTTCGCTTACGGCCATACCAGCCTGAATACGCCCGATCTCGTCCGATCTCGGAAGCTAAGCAGGGTCGGGCCTGGTTAGTACTTGGATGGGAGACCGCCTGGGAATACCAGGTGCTGTAAGCGTTTTGCTCCAGCAGAGGGTTCTCTTGTGTCATGCGTGGAGCAACTCCCTTTTATTTATCACCCTAATAGTGTTGTGTCTTTTTATTGGACTAAATGCAGTTTGTTAGTGCCTGATCAAATCAAATAATGGACAATGCCTTTACCTCAAAATCTAGGCAGTGCATTCAGCATTTGTTTTTAGGCTAGGAGACTGTCAATGTCTGTAGTCCATTAGGGCCCTGTAAAATCCCCTTCAATGTTTTGAATGATTGCCCCCCCCCCCCCCCCCTCAAAAAAAAAAAAAAAAAAAAAAAATTATATTCCCCCGTTTGTCCCTGCTTCTGCAGGTTTTCGCTCTCAAAAGTACACATTTTTAATAGAAATATAACACGATTAGATGTTCTATGTCCACGACAACATTTAAAAACCCTAGCAGGAAACCACTTTTGAGGTCTGGGAAAAACGGAAGACATATCGATTTTGGGGTGTAGTTACCCTTTTTTAGGCAAGTGTGCGCCAGGAAGAGACCTTTGTTTGGTTAAGCGGTGTTGCTGTAGCGCTCATGTGATTGCGGAGTTTGCAAAACAAATGGCCACTGGATCGATGCAAATACTCATGATATAATTCTGCCAGGCTGGCATAGGCTACTTTGCAGTTAACATTTGATTGAGAAGGTTTTTGTGGGAAGCCTTTCCTTCTCTACCTACCACAAGAAGGTTATCATTAGCCTCATCGCTAACGGCTACACAAAGTGTAGACATGCGCGCGCTCCGCACGCATGCGCACGGAAACTGGGCAGTCCTGTGCAGTTTCTGAAAGTTGCGTGGAAATACGAATCACTGATGCATTTTGTTCATGTCTTATGATTCACTTGGGCAAATGAATGGATTTTCTAACAAGTTGAAGGGAATGATTTGATTTCCTCCTTAGCTCAAAGCATTTTGTAATGTTGTTGAATTTCGGTGTAATGTCTGTATTTCGTGATTCCGTGTGGGCGCGCTGTATTTCATAGGGCCCAGGTCCATGAAGTTGTCATAAGTATGAACCTAGGATATGCCCTCTTTTTCCCCCCCACAATAGTGAAATATATGGTCTGGAAATGCAAGCAAGGTTTGAGCTTTTCAGTGTGTGTCACAAGGTGGACATTTCTCTGTCCCCCTAAGAGTAAGCGACACGTTGACTTTATATAGTGTACCAAGAGATTGCCTTTCGCTTACGGCCATACCAGCCTGAATACGCCCGATCTCGTCCGATCTCGGAAGCTAAGCAGGGTCGGGCCTGGTTAGTACTTGGATGGGAGACCGCCTGGGAATACCAGGTGCTGTAAGCGTTTTGCTCCAGCAGAGGGTTCTCTTGTGTCATGCGTGGAGCAACTCCCTTTTATTTATCACCCTAATAGTGTTGTGTCTTTTTATTGGACTAAATGCAGTTTGTTAGTGCCTGATCAAATCAAATAATGGACAATGCCTTTACCTCAAAATCTAGGCAGTGCATTCAGCATTTGTTTTTAGGCTAGGAGACTGTCAATGTCTGTAGTCCATTAGGGCCCTGTAAAATCCCCTTCAATGTTTTGAATGATTGCCCCCCCCCCCCCCCCAAAAAAAAAAAAAAAAAATTATATTCCCCCGTTTGTCCCTGCTTCTGCAGGTTTTCGCTCTCAAAAGTACACAATTTTAATAGAAATATAACACGATTAGATGTTCTATGTCCACGACAACATTTAAAACCCTAGCAGGAAACCACTTTTGAGGTCTGGGAAAAACGGAAGACATATCGATTTTGGGGTGTGTGCGCCAGGAAGAGACCTTTGTTTGGTTAAGCGGTGTTGCTGTAGCGCTCATGTGATTGCGGAGTTTGCAAAACAAATGGCCACTGGATTGATGCAAATACTCATGATATAATTCTGCCAGGCTGGCATAGGCTACTTTGCAGTTAACATTTGATTGAGAAGGTTTTTGTGGGAAGCCTTTCCTTCTCTACCTACCACAAGAAGGTTATCATTAGCCTCATCGCTAACGGCTACACAAAGTGTAGACATGCGCGCGCTCCGCACGCATGCGCACGGAAACTGGGCAGTCCTGTGCAGTTTCTGAAAGTTGCGTGGAAATACGAATCACTGATGCATTTTGTTCATGTCTTATGATTCACTTGGGCAAATGAATGGATTTTCTAACAAGTTGAAGGGAATGATTTGATTTCCTCCTTAGCTCAAAGCATTTTGTAATGTTGTTGAATTTCGGTGTAATGTCTGTATTTCGTGATTCCGTGTGGGCGCGCTGTATTTCATAGGGCCCAGGTCCATGAAGTTGTCATAAGTATGAACCTAGGATATGCCCTCTTTTTCCCCCCCACAATAGTGAAATATATGGTCTGGAAATGCAAGCAAGGTTTGAGCTTTTCAGTGTGTGTCACAAGGTGGACATTTCTCTGTCCCCCTAAGAGTAAGCGACACGTTGACTTTATATAGTGTACCAAGAGATTGCCTTTCGCTTACGGCCATACCAGCCTGAATACGCCCGATCTCGTCTGATCTCGGAAGCTAAGCAGGGTCGGGCCTGGTTAGTACTTGGATGGGAGACCGCCTGGGAATACCAGGTGCTGTAAGCGTTTTGCTCCAGCAGAGGGTTCTCTTGTGTCATGCGTGGAGCAACTCCCTTTTATTTATCACCCTAATAGTGTTGTGTCTTTTTATTGGACTAAATGCAGTTTGTTAGTGCCTGATCAAATCAAATAATGGACAATGCCTTTACCTCAAAATCTAGGCAGTGCATTCAGCATTTGTTTTTAGGCTAGGAGACTGTCAATGTCTGTAGTCCATTAGGGCCCTGTAAAATCCCCTTCAATGTTTTGAATGATTGCCCCCCCCCCCCCCCCCCAAAAAAAAATAAAAAAAAAATTATATTCCCCCGTTTGTCCCTGCTTCTGCAGGTTTTCGCTCTCAAAAGTACACATTTTTAATAGAAATATAACACGATTAGATGTTCTATGTCCACGACAACATTTAAAACCCTAGCAGGAAACCACTTTTGAGGTCTGGGAAAAACGGAAGACATATCGATTTTGGGGTGTGTGCGCCAGGAAGAGACCTTTGTTTGGTTAAGCGGTGTTGCTGTAGCGCTCATGTGATTGCGGAGTTTGCAAAACAAATGGCCACTGGATTGATGCAAATACTCATGATATAATTCTGCCAGGCTGGCATAGGCTACTTTGCAGTTAACATTTGATTGAGAAGGTTTTTGTGGGAAGCCTTTCCTTCTCTACCTACCACAAGAAGGTTATCATTAGCCTCATCGCTAACGGCTACACAAAGTGTAGACATGCGCGCGCTCCGCACGCATGCGCACGGAAACTGGGCAGTCCTGTGCAGTTTCTGAAAGTTGCGTGGAAATACGAATCACTGATGCATTTTGTTCATGTCTTATGATTCACTTGGGCAAATGAATGGATTTTCTAACAAGTTGAAGGGAATGATTTGATTTCCTCCTTAGCTCAAAGCATTTTGTAATGTTGTTGAATTTCGGTGTAATGTCTGTATTTCGTGATTCCGTGTGGGCGCGCTGTATTTCATAGGGCCCAGGTCCATGAAGTTGTCATAAGTATGAACCTAGGATATGCCCTCTTTTTCCCCCCCACAATAGTGAAATATATGGTCTGGAAATGCAAGCAAGGTTTGAGCTTTTCAGTGTGTGTCACAAGGTGGACATTTCTCTGTCCCCCTAAGAGTAGGCGACACGTTGACTTTATATAGTGTACCAAGAGATTGCCTTTCGCTTACGGCCATACCAGCCTGAATACGCCCGATCTCGTCCGATCTCGGAAGCTAAGCAGGGTCGGGCCTGGTTAGTACTTGGATGGGAGACCGCCTGGGAATACCAGGTGCTGTAAGCGTTTTGCTCCAGCAGAGGGTTCTCTTGTGTCATGCGTGGAGCAACTCCCTTTTATTTATCACCCTAATAGTGTTGTGTCTTTTTATTGGACTAAATGCAGTTTGTTAGTGCCTGATCAAATCAAATAATGGACAATGCCTTTACCTCAAAATCTAGGCAGTGCATTCAGCATTTGTTTTTAGGCTAGGAGACTGTCAATGTCTGTAGTCCATTAGGGCCCTGTAAAATCCCCTTCAATGTTTTGAATGATTGCCCCCCCCCCCCCCCCCCCCCCCAAAAAAAAAAAAAAAAAAAAAATTATATTCCCCCGTTTGTCCCTGCTTCTGCAGGTTTTCGCTCTCAAAAGTACACATTTTTAATAGAAATATAACACGATTAGATGTTCTATGTCCACGACAACATTTAAAACCCTAGCAGGAAACCACTTTTGAGGTCTGGGAAAAACGGAAGACATATCGATTTTGGGGTGTAGTTACCCTTTTTTAGGCAAGTGTGCGCCAGGAAGAGACCTTTGTTTGGTTAAGCGGTGTTGCTGTAGCGCTCATGTGATTGCGGAGTTTGCAAAACAAATGGCCACTGGATCGATGCAAATACTCATGATATAATTCTGCCAGGCTGGCATAGGCTACTTTGCAGTTAACATTTGATTGAGAAGGTTTTTGTGGGAAGCCTTTCCTTCTCTACCTACCACAAGAAGGTTATCATTAGCCTCATCGCTAACGGCTACACAAAGTGTAGACATGCGCGCGCTCCGCACGCATGCGCACGGAAACTGGGCAGTCCTGTGCAGTTTCTGAAAGTTGCGTGGAAATACGAATCACTGATGCATTTTGTTCATGTCTTATGATTCACTTGGGCAAATGAATGGATTTTCTAACAAGTTGAAGGGAATGATTTGATTTCCTCCTTAGCTCAAAGCATTTTGTAATGTTGTTGAATTTCGGTGTAATGTCTGTATTTCGTGATTCCGTGTGGGCGCGCTGTATTTCATAGGGCCCAGGTCCATGAAGTTGTCATAAGTATGAACCTAGGATATGCCCTCTTTTTCCCCCCCACAATAGTGAAATATATGGTCTGGAAATGCAAGCAAGGTTTGAGCTTTTCAGTGTGTGTCACAAGGTGGACATTTCTCTGTCCCCCTAAGAGTAAGCGACACGTTGACTTTATATAGTGTACCAAGAGATTGCCTTTCGCTTACGGCCATACCAGCCTGAATACGCCCGATCTCGTCCGATCTCGGAAGCTAAGCAGGGTCGGGCCTGGTTAGTACTTGGATGGGAGACCGCCTGGGAATACCAGGTGCTGTAAGCGTTTTGCTCCAGCAGAGGGTTCTCTTGTGTCATGCGTGGAGCAACTCCCTTTTATTTATCACCCTAATAGTGTTGTGTCTTTTTATTGGACTAAATGCAGTTTGTTAGTGCCTGATCAAATCAAATAATGGACAATGCCTTTACCTCAAAATCTAGGCAGTGCATTCAGCATTTGTTTTTAGGCTAGGAGACTGTCAATGTCTGTAGTCCATTAGGGCCCTGTAAAATCCCCTTCAATGTTTTGAATGATTGCCCCCCCCCCCCCCCCCCCAAAAAAAAAAAAAAAAAAAAATTATATTCCCCCGTTTGTCCCTGCTTCTGCAGGTTTTCGCTCTCAAAAGTACACATTTTTAATAGAAATATAACACGATTAGATGTTCTATGTCCACGACAACATTTAAAACCCTAGCAGGAAACCACTTTTGAGGTCTGGGAAAAACGGAAGACATATCGATTTTGGGGTGTGTGCGCCAGGAAGAGACCTTTGTTTGGTTAAGCGGTGTTGCTGTAGCGCTCATGTGATTGCGGAGTTTGCAAAACAAATGGCCACTGGATTGATGCAAATACTCATGATATAATTCTGCCAGGCTGGCATAGGCTACTTTGCAGTTAACATTTGATTGAGAAGGTTTTTGTGGGAAGCCTTTCCTTCTCTACCTACCACAAGAAGGTTATCATTAGCCTCATCGCTAACGGCTACACAAAGTGTAGACATGCGCGCGCTCCGCACGCATGCGCACGGAAACTGGGCAGTCCTGTGCAGTTTCTGAAAGTTGCGTGGAAATACGAATCACTGATGCATTTTGTTCATGTCTTATGATTCACTTGGGCAAATGAATGGATTTTCTAACAAGTTGAAGGGAATGATTTGATTTCCTCCTTAGCTCAAAGCATTTTGTAATGTTGTTGAATTTCGGTGTAATGTCTGTATTTCGTGATTCCGTGTGGGCGCGCTGTATTTCATAGGGCCCAGGTCCATGAAGTTGTCATAAGTATGAACCTAGGATATGCCCTCTTTTTCCCCCCCACAATAGTGAAATACATGGTCTGGAAATGCAAGCAAGGTTTGAGCTTTTCAGTGTGTGTCACAAGGTGGACATTTCTCTGTCCCCCTAAGAGTAAGCGACACGTTGACTTTATATAGTGTACCAAGAGATTGCCTTTCGCTTACGGCCATACCAGCCTGAATACGCCCGATCTCGTCCGATCTCGGAAGCTAAGCAGGGTCGGGCCTGGTTAGTACTTGGATGGGAGACCGCCTGGGAATACCAGGTGCTGTAAGCGTTTTGCTCCAGCAGAGGGTTCTCTTGTGTCATGCGTGGAGCAACTCCCTTTTATTTATCACCCTAATAGTGTTGTGTCTTTTTATTGGACTAAATGCAGTTTGTTAGTGCCTGATCAAATCAAATAATGGACAATGCCTTTACCTCAAAATCTAGGCAGTGCATTCAGCATTTGTTTTTAGGCTAGGAGACTGTCAATGTCTGTAGTCCATTAGGGCCCTGTAAAATCCCCTTCAATGTTTTGAATGATTGCCCCCCCCCCCCCCCCCCCAAAAAAAAAAAAAAAAAAAATTATATTCCCCCGTTTGTCCCTGCTTCTGCAGGTTTTCGCTCTCAAAAGTACACATTTTTAATAGAAATATAACACGATTAGATGTTCTATGTCCACGACAACATTTAAAAACCCTAGCAGGAAACCACTTTTGAGGTCTGGGAAAAACGGAAGACATATCGATTTTGGGGTGTGTGCGCCAGGAAGAGACCTTTGTTTGGTTAAGCGGTGTTGCTGTAGCGCTCATGTGATTGCGGAGTTTGCAAAACAAATGGCCACTGGATTGATGCAAATACTCATGATATAATTCTGCCAGGCTGGCATAGGCTACTTTGCAGTTAACATTTGATTGAGAAGGTTTTTGTGGGAAGCCTTTCCTTCTCTACCTACCACAAGAAGGTTATCATTAGCCTCATCGCTAACGGCTACACAAAGTGTAGACATGCGCGCGCTCCGCACGCATGCGCACGGAAACTGGGCAGTCCTGTGCAGTTTCTGAAAGTTGCGTGGAAATACGAATCACTGATGCATTTTGTTCATGTCTTATGATTCACTTGGGCAAATGAATGGATTTTCTAACAAGTTGAAGGGAATGATTTGATTTCCTCCTTAGCTCAAAGCATTTTGTAATGTTGTTGAATTTCGGTGTAATGTCTGTATTTCGTGATTCCGTGTGGGCGCGCTGTATTTCATAGGGCCCAGGTCCATGAAGTTGTCATAAGTATGAACCTAGGATATGCCCTCTTTTTCCCCCCCACAATAGTGAAATATATGGTCTGGAAATGCAAGCAAGGTTTGAGCTTTTCAGTGTGTGTCACAAGGTGGACATTTCTCTGTCCCCCTAAGAGTAAGCGACACGTTGACTTTATATAGTGTACCAAGAGATTGCCTTTCGCTTACGGCCATACCAGCCTGAATACGCCCGATCTCGTCCGATCTCGGAAGCTAAGCAGGGTCGGGCCTGGTTAGTACTTGGATGGGAGACCGCCTGGGAATACCAGGTGCTGTAAGCGTTTTGCTCCAGCAGAGGGTTCTCTTGTGTCATGCGTGGAGCAACTCCCTTTTATTTATCACCCTAATAGTGTTGTGTCTTTTTATTGGACTAAATGCAGTTTGTTAGTGCCTGATCAAATCAAATAATGGACAATGCCTTTACCTCAAAATCTAGGCAGTGCATTCAGCATTTGTTTTTAGGCTAGGAGACTGTCAATGTCTGTAGTCCATTAGGGCCCTGTAAAATCCCCTTCAATGTTTTGAATGATTGCCCCCCCCCCCCCCCCCCAAAAAAAAAAAAAAAAAAAAAATTATATTCCCCCGTTTGTCCCTGCTTCTGCAGGTTTTCGCTCTCAAAAGTACACATTTTTAATAGAAATATAACACGATTAGATGTTCTATGTCCACGACAACATTTAAAACCCTAGCAGGAAACCACTTTTGAGGTCTGGGAAAAACGGAAGACATATCGATTTTGGGGTGTGTGCGCCAGGAAGAGACCTTTGTTTGGTTAAGCGGTGTTGCTGTAGCGCTCATGTGATTGCGGAGTTTGCAAAACAAATGGCCACTGGATTGATGCAAATACTCATGATATAATTCTGCCAGGCTGGCATAGGCTACTTTGCAGTTAACATTTGATTGAGAAGGTTTTTGTGGGAAGCCTTTCCTTCTCTACCTACCACAAGAAGGTTATCATTAGCCTCATCGCTAACGGCTACACAAAGTGTAGACATGCGCGCGCTCCGCACGCATGCGCACGGAAACTGGGCAGTCCTGTGCAGTTTCTGAAAGTTGCGTGGAAATACGAATCACTGATGCATTTTGTTCATGTCTTATGATTCACTTGGGCAAATGAATGGATTTTCTAACAAGTTGAAGGGAATGATTTGATTTCCTCCTTAGCTCAAAGCATTTTGTAATGTTGTTGAATTTCGGTGTAATGTCTGTATTTCGTGATTCCGTGTGGGCGCGCTGTATTTCATAGGGCCCAGGTCCATGAAGTTGTCATAAGTATGAACCTAGGATATGCCCTCTTTTTCCCCCCCACAATAGTGAAATACATGGTCTGGAAATGCAAGCAAGGTTTGAGCTTTTCAGTGTGTGTCACAAGGTGGACATTTCTCTGTCCCCCTAAGAGTAAGCGACACGTTGACTTTATATAGTGTACCAAGAGATTGCCTTTCGCTTACGGCCATACCAGCCTGAATACGCCCGATCTCGTCCGATCTCGGAAGCTAAGCAGGGTCGGGCCTGGTTAGTACTTGGATGGGAGACCGCCTGGGAATACCAGGTGCTGTAAGCGTTTTGCTCCAGCAGAGGGTTCTCTTGTGTCATGCGTGGAGCAACTCCCTTTTATTTATCACCCTAATAGTGTTGTGTCTTTTTATTGGACTAAATGCAGTTTGTTAGTGCCTGATCAAATCAAATAATGGACAATGCCTTTACCTCAAAATCTAGGCAGTGCATTCAGCATTTGTTTTTAGGCTAGGAGACTGTCAATGTCTGTAGTCCATTAGGGCCCTGTAAAATCCCCTTCAATGTTTTGAATGATTGCCCCCCCCCCCCCCCCCAAAAAAAAAAAAAAAAAAAAATTATATTCCCCCGTTTGTCCCTGCTTCTGCAGGTTTTCGCTCTCAAAAGTACACATTTTTAATAGAAATATAACACGATTAGATGTTCTATGTCCACGACAACATTAAAACCCTAGCAGGAAACCACTTTTGAGGTCTGGGAAAAACGGAAGACATATCGATTTTGGGGTGTGTGCGCCAGGAAGAGACCTTTGTTTGGTTAAGCGGTGTTGCTGTAGCGCTCATGTGATTGCGGAGTTTGCAAAACAAATGGCCACTGGATTGATGCAAATACTCATGATATAATTCTGCCAGGCTGGCATAGGCTACTTTGCAGTTAACATTTGATTGAGAAGGTTTTTGTGGGAAGCCTTTCCTTCTCTACCTACCACAAGAAGGTTATCATTAGCCTCATCGCTAACGGCTACACAAAGTGTAGACATGCGCGCGCTCCGCACGCATGCGCACGGAAACTGGGCAGTCCTGTGCAGTTTCTGAAAGTTGCGTGGAAATACGAATCACTGATGCATTTTGTTCATGTCTTATGATTCACTTGGGCAAATGAATGGATTTTCTAACAAGTTGAAGGGAATGATTTGATTTCCTCCTTAGCTCAAAGCATTTTGTAATGTTGTTGAATTTCGGTGTAATGTCTGTATTTCGTGATTCCGTGTGGGCGCGCTGTATTTCATAGGGCCCAGGTCCATGAAGTTGTCATAAGTATGAACCTAGGATATGCCCTCTTTTTCCCCCCCACAATAGTGAAATATATGGTCTGGAAATGCAAGCAAGGTTTGAGCTTTTCAGTGTGTGTCACAAGGTGGACATTTCTCTGTCCCCCTAAGAGTAAGCGACACGTTGACTTTATATAGTGTACCAAGAGATTGCCTTTCGCTTACGGCCATACCAGCCTGAATACGCCCGATCTCGTCCGATCTCGGAAGCTAAGCAGGGTCGGGCCTGGTTAGTACTTGGATGGGAGACCGCCTGGGAATACCAGGTGCTGTAAGCGTTTTGCTCCAGCAGAGGGTTCTCTTGTGTCATGCGTGGAGCAACTCCCTTTTATTTATCACCCTAATAGTGTTGTGTCTTTTTATTGGACTAAATGCAGTTTGTTAGTGCCTGATCAAATCAAATAATGGACAATGCCTTTACCTCAAAATCTAGGCAGTGCATTCAGCATTTGTTTTTAGGCTAGGAGACTGTCAATGTCTGTAGTCCATTAGGGCCCTGTAAAATCCCCTTCAATGTTTTGAATGATTGCCCCCCCCCCCCCCCCCCAAAAAAAAAAAAAAAATAAATTATATTCCCCCGTTTGTCCCTGCTTCTGCAGGTTTTCGCTCTCAAAAGTACACATTTTTAATAGAAATATAACACGATTAGATGTTCTATGTCCACGACAACATTTAAAAACCCTAGCAGGAAACCACTTTTGAGGTCTGGGAAAAACGGAAGACATATCGATTTTGGGGTGTAGTTACCCTTTTTTAGGCAAGTGTGCGCCAGGAAGAGACCTTTGTTTGGTTAAGCGGTGTTGCTGTAGCGCTCATGTGATTGCGGAGTTTGCAAAACAAATGGCCACTGGATCGATGCAAATACTCATGATATAATTCTGCCAGGCTGGCATAGGCTACTTTGCAGTTAACATTTGATTGAGAAGGTTTTTGTGGGAAGCCTTTCCTTCTCTACCTACCACAAGAAGGTTATCATTAGCCTCATCGCTAACGGCTACACAAAGTGTAGACATGCGCGCGCTCCGCACGCATGCGCACGGAAACTGGGCAGTCCTGTGCAGTTTCTGAAAGTTGCAATACGAATCACTGATGCATTTTGTTCATGTCTTATGATTCACTTGGGCAAATGAATGGATTTTCTAACAAGTTGAAGGGAATGATTTGATTTCCTCCTTAGCTCAAAGCATTTTGTAATGTTGTTGAATTTCGGTGTAATGTCTGTATTCGTGATTCCGTGTGGGCGCGCTGTATTTCATAGGGCCCAGGTCCATGAAGTTGTCATAAGTATGAACCTAGGATATGCCCTCTTTTTCCCCCCCACAATAGTGAAATATATGGTCTGGAAATGCAAGCAAGGTTTGAGCTTTTCAGTGTGTGTCACAAGGTGGACATTTCTCTGTCCCCCTAAGAGTAAGCGACACGTTGACTTTATATAGTGTACCAAGAGATTGCCTTTTGCTTACGGCCATACCAGCCTGAAATACGCCCGATCTCGTCCGATCTCGGAAGCTAAGCAGGGTCGGGCCTGGTTAGTACTTGGATGGGAGACCGCCTGGGAATACCAGGTGCTGTAAGCGTTTTGCTCCAGCAGAGGGTTCTCTTGTGTCATGCGTGGAGCAACTCCCTTTTATTTATCACCCTAATAGTGTTGTGTCTTTTATTGGACTAAATGCAGTTTGTTAGTGCCTGATCAATCAAATAATGGACAATGCCTTTACCTCAAAATCTAGGCAGTGCATTCAGCATTTGTTTTTAGGCTAGGAGACTGTCAATGTCTGTAGTCCTTAGGGCCCTGTAAAATCCCCTCAATGTTTTGAATGATTGCCCCCCCCCCAAAAAAAAAACAACAAAAAAATTATATTCCCCTTTGTCCCTGCTTCTGCAGGTTTTCGCTCTCAAAAGTACCACATTTTTAATAGAAATTAACACGATTAGATGTCTATGTCCACGACAACATTTAAAACCCTAGCAGGAACCACTTTTGAGGTCTGGGAAAAACGGAAGACATATCGATTTTGGGTGTAGTTACCCTTTTTTAGGCAAGTGTGCGCCAGGAAGAACTTTGTTTGGTTAAGCGGTGTTGCTGTAGCGCTCATGTGATTGCGGAGTTTCAAAACAAATGGCCACTGATCGATGCAAATACTCATGATATATCTGCCCAGCTGGCATAGGCTACTTTGCAGTTAACATTTGATTGAGAAGGTTTTTGTGGGAAGCCTTTCCTTCTCTACCTACCACAAGAAGGTATATCATTAGCCTCATCGCTAACGGCTACACAAAGTGTAGACATGCGCGGGCTCCGCACGCATGCGCACTGAACTGGGCAGGTCCTGGGCAGTTTCTGAAAGTTGCAATACGAATCAACTGATGCATTTTGTATCATGTCTTATGATTCACT